>NC_052486.1:753615-831596 GCF_009730915.1 Dioscorea cayenensis subsp. rotundata | reverse complement strand
GCAGCCTCTTCTCCTCTTCCTTGGGAGCATCTTGCTGGAGACACCTTCTGCAACCTTGGAAGCTTGTTTCTCCTTGGAAGAAGGCTAGAGCTTGCACTTGGAGGAAGTTCCCTTCACAGGCAAGTGTAGAGGTAGGATGCTTGTTCTTGTGTGTTAGTGAGATCTTGTAAGGCTTAGTATGTTGACCTTAGCTGCTTGTTCTTTCTCCTTGGTTTAAGAACTTTGATCTTTGTGTGTGGTAGCATATTACCTTCTCATGTTTTGATGATGATCCTGATCTTATGGATGTTATGTATTCAGTTGGTTGGCTTAATGTGTTATTTTTTCCTGGAGATTTATATGCATATTTTTATATAAACCCACATGCATGCACACATGATTTAAGTGAGTAAATTTTATACATATTCATGCATGTTCCTATGGCTTTAATTGGTGATATAAGTTGTCATTAGGGCTTAAACCCTTTCTTTAATCTTTGGTTTAATCATTTTGTTAATGCTATGCTCCTATGTGTTCTATGCATGAGATTGTGTGATCCTGGTGGTTAGGTTGGTTTTGGAAGCATGGTTTAAGTGTTAAAGTTATCTATTACACTTATAGAAAATATATGCATTCATATACACTTAATGGTGCTGGTAATTCCTGCAGCCTCGTTGGGTGATGTTGATTACATTTGTGTTAAGTTAATCACAATGATGTCCTTAATCTAGCTTTAATGGTGTTCAAGGCTATCAGCATGTGAGTTTGGTTGATTGTTGTTATTTAGGTATGCATGCATTTTCTTGGTTTTTAAGAGATTTCTTTTTCATTGGGAATTCCACCACTATATGTTAAATTCATTCTAGAATGTTTTGTTTTTCTTCTATAGCTTTGCTAGTAATCGAATGTTCTATATTTAAATTTGTATGTTAGGTCTTTATAGATATTGTGGAGAATGTGTTATATAGTGATTGTTAGTTAGAGATTTAGTGGGCTGGTTTTGCAAAAGTTTTCTAGTGTTATTATTCTTTTTATAATTGTATAGTTGATTCTTTTTGGTTGGCTTACTCTTTTTATTTTTATCCTGAGAACTTTTTAATTTCTGCTAAGTACTGTGCGTTCATTCTATCCTAGGCATGCTATTGTGCTAGTTTTGTTTAGTTGGGAAAGAAGCCTAGCATGTTAGGTGTTTTATTTAGAAGCATGGCCTTCTTTAATATTTCACATTAGTTGTATTAAGTGGCTGTGTGTCTTTTTGTGTGCTTGGCTATTCTATTGCTTTGCTAACTTTGAGATCTTTTAATTGTTAAGTTAGCTCGGGCTATAGATGTAAGATAGGCCCGGCCCAAAATTATTTATGAGTGTAGTTTTGTTTGTTGGGTTAGATTGTTGTAGCGAGCCTTAGTCGTGGGACTTGGTGAACCCGGCATTGTAGCTCGGAGCCAGGTAGGCTCTCGCACCCGCAAATTCCGTATTTCTGACAATTATTATGTATTTAAGTTATTTCATTATTTTTGTAATTTTATTTAATTATTTATTTACTTACTTATGATTTATTTATTTATTTACTTATTTAGTTGATTGCATTATTTATTCAGTATGCCCTTTGTTTGTATTTCGTGTTTTTGCGGTTTTTAGTACATCTCCATTCCTGGCTAGCCCAGCTAGGAGGAGTAAGTTCTAGCCATGTGCACATGTTTTCTGTAGTAGCGCTACCCCCCCTCCCCCACCGACTGCGGTCGAAGATCCCGGCTTCAGTGCTGATACTGCTCTGCTTTTTGTTCCGACTTCACGATCGATGATTCGACACTCGTCTCGTTGATTTTTGTTATTAGCCAGGGAGATGTACATGACTGTTTCTGAGTGTTTTCCATATTTTGGATTATTTCTGTATTCTGCGTATTTTCTGCATTTTGTACAAATTATAATCTAGTATTCTGCAATATCTGTTTTATCTGTTGTTTATGAGATCCTACTGGGCCCTTGTGGCTCATACACTCTGTGAATTCTGTTCTCGCAGGAGAAGATCAAGTCTAGGATCGAGAGTTGTCTGGGAGTCGTATTGTCTGCTTTTATCAGTATCTTTGTATTACTCTTTTGTGAGTGTAAGGCTTATATTCTGACTGTATTTGTGTTTTGCAAACTGTTGGGTTATATTTGTATTCTGTAGGGCTGCTAAAGCCTATATATACTTGTATTATTTCAGTTCCCAATATCCTATTTGTGCTTATGTATTATTGTTTATATTTTGCTTGTTAGAGTTGATTCTGACCAGGTCAAATCTGAGGCCTTGCACCCAGTGGAGCCCAGTTCCACTAGATGCGGCCGATCTGTCAGCGGACCCGGCTGCGGGGCTGGGGTGTGACACACACATATATATATATATATATATATATATATATATATATATATATATATATATATATGCTTATATATTATCATTATTATCTAAACTAGCTATATATGAGGAAAGTTTAAAAGTTCTTGTAAGTAAGCTTAGCAGAAATGATAGGGTTTCCGTGGATATGCATATTTATATAATTAAGAATTAGCTTCTTTCGGATGTGCATGTTGCTAGAAAAGAGAAAAATATCAACGTCGACACAGAGAATAGAGTTCTGACAGGCCTTTTCTTATCCAGGTGCATGTTGTCTCGGTACTGTTGTGAATTTAAAGCCACAGATGGGCAGCTTGGTGTTTCCAGCGCTACTCAAAAGAGCAAGTGAAAAACAAAAAGCATCATCCACGAATGTTTATAAATTAAGCCATTTCAACCCAGTCCTTAATTTTCAATATATATGTATATATATATAAAATAGCAAGCACTCAAAACATTTTGATCTGAAAATTTATAGATTTAGAAACATTAGATACTGCAACAGTAAAGAAGACCAGATTAATATATCCCATATATTATATCTCATAAGGAGATCACAAACACTTATAAGCTAGTCACAATGCCATTATGAAACTCTTACAAACTCACTTTTATTAATGCCACCATTAGATAGATAATTGGATAGATAGATAGATAGTAAAGCAAAGACACATAGAAGGTAGCACTTCTAGAGCCTCAGAGTGAGATCAATCTCATCTCCAGTAGGCAAGCCTAAAGTGAGTTCCAGATTGGGATTGCTGCCTTCATCCCTGGGACGTTGTTGACCAGCAGCAGCTTGTTGTGCATTATTAGTATTACCTGCAACAAGTGGCTGAGTGGGCTGCTCTCTGACTGCAGGCCTCATTAAGGATGGTGCAATGAGAGGACCCATCCTTGTAGCGTTCACAATGGCATCATGTTCTCTCCTCATCTCCTCAATCTCCCTCCTGTGAGCCGTCTGATGCCCTCCCAGTGCCTGTAAACTCTCAAATGACTTGTCACAGTATGAGCAAGCATGTAACGCTGCTCTTCTCCCACCAATATTGTTCGCATTAACCCTCCTGACATTTTCCATTATTTTATTATTATTTATTATTTTTTAAAGCAAGGACTAATAATATGTTTATATAAATGGCTTAGCTTTTGGATGTATGGTTATATATATATATATATGCAGTACAGTATATCTACACAAAGATAATAAGTAAATAATAGAGAATCAACCGAAAATCCAAGTAAATTTTCGACAATTAGTGCCCCTTAAGATATTTTAACGGCCAAATTCAGTGATTTATTACATTGTGGATTTAGTTTAGATGCGGTTCATCCACTGTAGACAATCGTAATTCAAACTTTTCCATCGAGGGAGCGGGAAAAAGATTTTTATGGAAATCCTCTTAGATATACTACATTTTAATGCCACATTACATATCTTTTATTTTATTTTTATTTTTTTTAAAAAAAAAACTCTAAACCAAGACTAGTCGGCCGCCCCTGGTTAATTGGGAAGCAGTCTTAATACCGGTACGGTTTTATTAGAAATTAAATCAGAATTTGGAAAAAAAAAAAACTATAAATTAAACCAGTGGGCGTTCGAGATGACCCAACCGGCTAGCTCTCCTAAACCAAATTTATGCAATTGTTTTTAATCAATAAAGGGATGCTTATCCTTTACCCGGCCAATTCATGCCCGGCCCATGCATGCTAATCATCGTCCTTATAAATCATGATCAGTTTGTTACATGAGATACTAGTTATAAAAATAATTTAAAAATCATATAAACTAAATAAATCTAAGAAAAACCTTAAGTTTCAATTTTTATCACATTTTTTTAAATTTTTGTATTCAAAAGATTTTTATTCAAAATATTTTATTTTGATATTATATTTTCTAGTTTAAACCAATTTAAATATAATAAATTAATCTTTATAAATATTTGTGCTTGGATTTAAAAGAAAAAAAAATCAAAATACCACTCTGTTTAAAATTCCCAAATTCGAAACCAGTATTTTTTATAAAATAAATATTGATTTATTTCATATAATCATAGTGATAACTTAGTGAATTTTAATATATTGATCTTCTTCAAAAATATTTTGAAAAATAACTAAATAATTTTTTTTTAATTAGAAAGAGGAAAAAATATATATATTATTGACTGGATATTTGTTGATATAAAAGTCATGTTTTTATTATTTTTTTATTTTTAATATTTGATTTATTTGGTATATATATAATTAAAATATAAATTATTTTTTAATAAAATTATTGGCCTCAGTCCAATCCGGTTGAACCCTGAACTCCTAAACCTTGACTTTCTCTGGGTGAAAGGAAAGGCCCGGTAGGGTTTCGAAAACCTTGCCTTGGTTAATTGGATAGTTGATTGTGGGAATGGGTTAGGGAGCTGTGGCCCATGGCCAAATAGGTTGAGTAGCACTTGCGAGATAATAGTATAATACTCTGATCTGATCGTGATGGGCAGGAGCAACGCAAAAGCTGTGAGAGGGATGCGTGACGTGGTCGTGGGCCCAACCCTCGTGCGGATCGGACGGTCAGTTTTGCACGGAGGATCCGAATCGTAACTCCCACGAACAAATTGACGAAGGGACCAACGTGCATGACTGACACCATTCTCTCTCTCTCTCGTCTAATTGACTTGGCCAAGCTCTATCATCACTCAAGCTCATCTCTTACTTAATCCTCAAATTGATTTACCCGTTGTGATTAATCATAACTAGTTTTATATTATATTGTAGAAAGACTTGTACACTTTGGATGCATGCTTGAAAGTTGAAATTAAGATATATAGCATGACACATATTAGGAAGGCCCTTCCATCACCTTTCCCTTATATTGACCTCTTTCTTCTTCTTCTCAGACAAACACCAAATCATCCAATCCTTGCCTCCAACAAACCTCTCTCTCTCTCTCTTTTTCTTTTGATAACATGCTTGCTCAAGATATATACATATATATAAATGGCAATGTGCAAGCAAGGAAATGGAGGTAGAGTACTGATGGAAGAGAAGACTACAGCTAGTGATTCATGCAAAATAAGAAAGGGAACTAAGATGAAGGTAGGCATGCACCTGCAGGGGTCTCACACAATATCAAAGCTGAAGCCAAAAATAAGAATAGTGCACATTTTTGCTCCAGAGATCATAAAGACAGATGCTGCCAACTTCCGTGAGCTTGTGCAGAAGCTCACTGGCAAACCAATATCAAAGAGAGTAGTTGATCATGATAAAAAGAGTCATAGCAGTTGGAGGAGAAGTTATGAAGAAGAAGAAGAAGAAAAAGAAAAAGGATATTGATGAAGCTGGTGATGAGATGTTGTGGAAAGAAAGAGAGAATGAGGATGGCTTCTTATGTGGACTTGGAGATGTGGATGGCTTCTTGCAAGGCTTTGCTAATGACTATCAGTTTCTTCCAATTCCGTTGGTAACTTCTTCTCAAGCAGGGGAGATTGGAGAGCCTCATCATGTTTAGTTACATTTTAACATCATTAATTTAATTAATTAATGGTTGTAGCATTTTGGGATCCAAGATGTAGTAATTTCCTGTTGCATGTTGTACTCCTAGTTGTTAATTAATCTTCTATATAGCTTATTCACTTATATATTTAGATGGTGAATTTTCTTTAGCTCTTATAATTACTGTTATCTTATTTTTCTGGAGGTGATTTAGCTTCTTTAAAGACTAAGACAACCCCAAATAAAGGATTATAATATAGCCGAGAGGAAATTGTTTGGTGGACCAAACTGGAGAACAATTTCCAAAGAAATGGATGAACTGCATGCTTAATTAGCCTCTAAGTATATATTCCCATTTAATATATAATATATTTGTTATTTATTTAATATGCAAATAGTGACTAGTGATGGAAATGAGGAGGTCTTCCTCAATCATCCTTCAAATCCCAGTTGTTTATTGGTGCATGGAAGAGTCATTTCCAGCTTGTTCTCCTCCTAATTGTCATTTATTTATTTTTATTTGCCTTCTTCAATTAATGTGGGAAGCAGGTAATCCATCATTGTAGGTGTTCATCTTTGTGCTGGACTTGAATGCAATGTTAGCCTTTTGCATAATACATACATATAAATATTTTGATACGTACGTATATATTAATGCTTGATGGATTTGAGCTCATGAGCCATATCACATATCACATTTGATATATATATATATATATACCAATCAACACAACAAGAGATGCCAAATGCTGAAATACAGAATAATATGCTGAAAAGCTGATGGGTGCAGTACAATTAAACCATGCATATTGATATAGGTAAATGTTGACCAACCCCGCCATTAAATATATATCATCGGCAGGGAACCTTCATTCATATGCATGCTTTAAGCTCACACCAATAAGAGACACACGTGAACCAATTATTTTGGATAAGAAACCGATTATTTGATGCCATAATATATAGTTTAGTTTGAGTAATATTACTGATATCCAAACAATTTTTCTCCTGGGTAAATTGACTTAACCACCGATATGAATCATAGGCCGATTTGATGTCTTTGCGATATCGAACATCCCAGCATGAGTAGCTTTCTTTCTCTTTATCTGAGAAATACAAGGAACAGGAAGAGTAAATATATCTTGTAGCACAGACACTAATGCAATTTTAAGTATCACTTTGCAGATCTTGCATCTTGGCTATGTATGCCACAACCACATCCATTCAGTTCTAGCTCATTAAGATATATATATATATATACATATGATGTATGCTAAGTTATTGATACTGACAAGAATATATTAAAAAAGGAGGTATATATATGTGATAGTGATAAAATTCACTTTCATGCCTTGTGAGAATATAGAATTAGAAAACACATACCGCAGCCCCAATAATTTCCTTCAGTCCAAGATCATCAATACCAGCACGAAGTGGATCTCTTAAACTCACCTAAGAAATTATATATATATATATATAGTTAATAATAGAGAAAAATCTGCAAATGGGTGATAAAACAGACCATATCGACAACAAGAGCTTCCTAATTATGGAATATGAAGCATCCAATCAAAGAGGATTTAAACATAAAGAACAATAATTGATACCTCAGATGGTCCAAAGAGACACACTTTGAAGTTCCCATCAGCCAAGAGCCGTATTCTATTGCAACCAGCACAAAAAGTTCTCAGTCATTGAGGTGATAAAAAGAGACGGTTCCACAGTGGCCATCTATCATGAAATTTTTTTTGCAGTGTCAGTCGGGTGATCTTTGAGCCTCTTAATGCTATTGAACTGCTGACGCTGCTCCAAAAAGTGCATAATGGTTACATTTAACATTACTGAGATAACATGAAAATGACATTTTCCTTTAAAAAACTGGTGCCAGAACTATATTGCATAAATCACCCTTAAGATCAAAATCCTGTTAAGCACTAGTGTGAGTTCTACCTTACCACTGTATCCATCATCTCCGCATAAGAAACAAGCTTTTTACTAGACCACACATTTCCATCAAAGGGCATGAACTCAATAAACCGAACATTGATTGGCTTGTCTCGTGTCAATTCAACAAAATCGCAGATCTCCTCATCATTTACTCCACGAATTACAACACAATTCACCTGTTAAACAATTGCAGAAAGTGAAGTATTAAGCATAAAAAGAGAACTATAGCAGATAGAGCAATCAGGTAGAGAGCATGTTTACGAACAAATAAACCTATCAATGAAATTAATGGCCGTCTCAGTTAAAAAGCGATGTAACAGCAAACAAAAGAATCAAAGATGAGAGCTACAGTAAGTTGCCGATATAACAAATAGTATCCAGGAAAAGGGCACCTACTTTCACAGGCCTAAAAACCAAGATCCACAGCAGCATCAATTGACTCCAACACCTTATTGTGCCCTTTACGCCTGGTCATGAACTCAAACTTTGCTGGAACCAAAGTGTCCAGGCTGATATTTATTGAATTGAGACCGCATTCTTTCAATTTTGGAAGTTTCCGAGTGAGTACTAGTCCATTTGTGGTCATAGCTAATGTTTTCAATCCCTTTAAGCTAGAAAGCTGTGAGCATATATCTTCAATATCTGACCTTATTGTCGGCTCTCCACCTGTCAGCCTTATTTTATTCACCCCAGAAGCAACAAAAATATTTGCCAGCCGAATGATTTCGTTTCTAGACAAAAGCTTAGAATTGGGAGTTAGTTCAACACCTTCAGCTGGCATACAGTATTGACACCTTAGATTACAGCGTTCTGTCAAAGAAATTCTCAAGTAAGTGTGCATCCTTCCAAATGAATCAACTAACATGTCAGACACTGGATTATCATTTGGAAGTGGTTCAGCCAACCCAGCACACGATGTAGTATATGCCATAGACCCGGAACAGCTAGGATCATCACTAACAGAGACACATCCATTGCTGCCTTTATAAGAAGATTGGAAACTTGGAATATGTCCAAATCCAGACATAAATGCACCGGCCTGGACACACCAGCAAAGAAGTCAAAAGAGACTAATGAATAATATCATAGTTAAAGCATTCCAAAGAATTTTATGAGCAAAATTAGATGATAAAGAAGATATCGCCTGACAATTTATAGCAAGTCAACTGTCATGCTGAATCAAAAACCCAAAATTTCATAACACATAAAATTCACTACAGTTGCCATTTCATCAAGCAATTAAGACCTTCATGACTCAAAATGTTAATAAATCAGCCACTGAAAAAGTCAACCCTTTTTGATGTCCTACAAAAGAGAAGGAAATGCTACAACCAATTGAAGATTGTCCGAAAATACAATAGCAACATAAAGAGCGAATTTTTCTTTCGCTCCAATGAGAAGAGAGAACCAAAAAAACTTAGAAATTTTCCCTCCATAACTCACTAGTCAAACACAATGATTGATATGTAAACAACCGTTAAAAAAAAAATCATTTTGATTGAGAAGTTAAACCGGTGGATTGTAATACACCAAAATAAATAAATAAATAAATAAAATCGCCTCATAATTGAGAACTATCCCATCAGCTACACCCGTTGTTGTCATCAAAATCCAATTTCCCAATTAATGCTTGAGCTTAATAAAATCCAATTTTAACAGTGACTTAGCGGACTTTGTGCTTGAAATCCAAATACATAATATATATGAAGGTGATAAAATAAGTTAAAATTACCAAGAAAATAGGCGGCTGAGGCCCGAAGCACCTTCCGACGAGCAGCGAAACACATCTCCGCATCATGAGAGCACTTCTAAACAGAATCATCAAACAAACAACCGCATCGATAAATTCTCTGGGAAAGAAAAAACACAATTTTTTTCAGAGAAGAAGAGAGAGATATAGAGATGAGCTAACCTTTGATGGCCGACCCGGGCGTAGAGAGAAGAGGAGGAATCAAACCTTCCAACCAAGTAACGCTTGCTCGAGTTCTAAATGGTCTACTTATTTGGATTTGTGGGCCACCACTAATGCGCATCGTGAGGCCATTTTTTTGCTTTTGTTCTTGGGTGGCCTAACTAAGCATGCGGGCTGGGCTGGGCTGGGCTTCACTACTTGTTCATTTGTTATTATCCCTGAGGCAACAGTGCGTATCTCCGTATGATCAGGGACAATTTTGTAAATTTAGTATTCCTCAAGCTGGATATATAAATACAGGGGCCAAAAATTAAACCCAGGAGAAAGAGAGAGAGAGAGAGAGAGAGAGAGAGAGCTGGGGCGATGGCATGAGGTTCGATGGTAGGATCGAGCAATCTTTCGATCTGGGGGACTTGGGAGGATCTCCTCCTTGCGTACGCCGTCCGCCGTCACGGCACCAATTGCTGGGACTCCGTTGCCGCTGAGCTCCGCCACCGCTCGTCCTACGGTCACCTTCTCAACTCCCGCTGCTGTCATCTCCGCTTCAACCAACTCCATCGTCGCTTCTCCACCGGAAACCCTTTCGCCGATACGCTGGAGGGTAGCTCCGACGTTCCTTGGCTTGAGGGACCTTCGCCGGCTCCGCGTTGCTGAGCTTCGGCGCGATGTCCAGCGATACGACGCCTCCATCATGTGATTCATTCAACTCATCTCACCCACTCTCTCCTTGTTTTTCTTTAAACCCTTTGTTGATCTTTTTGATCAGACGGTTTTGCGTGCCAGCTTTCTTTCTGATGATTTGAAATATTAACACTATTATTAATTAATTTAGTATTATGCTTTTTTTATTTTTAATTTACTTACTTAATTTTATTCAATAAAATAGGTCTCTTCAAAAAAAGGTTAAAACGCTGACCGAAGAAGCCTTTGAAACCGGGGGTGAAACGCCGGGTAGTGGCGCCGGATATTCAGATCGGATCTCCTACCGGTCAAGCAAGGAGTCGAACATGGCCGATCCGGACCAAGAGGCCCGACGACAGCCTGATCCGACGGCGGACGGGTCGTGCCATGGGAGCACGGCG
The DNA here is from genome assembly GCF_009730915.1 of Dioscorea cayenensis subsp. rotundata. Lineage (NCBI taxonomy): Eukaryota > Viridiplantae > Streptophyta > Magnoliopsida > Dioscoreales > Dioscoreaceae > Dioscorea > Dioscorea cayenensis. Next base: position 820,825 of record NC_052486.1, on the reverse strand, counting down.
ACGGAGGCGAAAGAGAGTGGAGATGCACAGAGCTCTGCGTGCCTGACGAATCGGTGGAGCTTGCGGCGGAGGAAGGAAACGTTGCCGGAGAAGGAGGTGGAGGGTTGTCCTATAGCCGTCGAGACAACGAAGATCGAATCGCAGCCGTTGATGTCGTTCCTCGAGATAATCACGTCGGATAAGTTGTGCTCGGTGTTCATGCGAAAGCTCGAAAGTCAGGTGTTATTCCATTATTATATTTTATATTATTATTTAATTATTATTTTCTGTTGTTTAGCCTGTATATTATTGATTACCAGTGTTATTGTCATGTTACTTATTTTCATGAAATATCTCGAAAGCATGAGTTTTGTTCAAGACAAAAAGAGGAACGCACGATGACGCAGTAGCGGGGGTGATTTATGTTTATAATAATAATAATAATAATAATGAGCAGATAAGAAAGCACTATTGCATAATAACCATTGAGTGAAAATTAAATAAATTTAATAAGGAATTTAATCCGATTTAATTAATTGTTCTTTTGATTACCGTGTCACGTAATGGTACGTGCTATTTGGAGGTCTTTAGACTCTTTACAAAAGTAATGTCATGTATTGTATATACTATGGTATATACTTGCTCGGTGACTGAGTGAGAGACACTGGCAGAGACTGCTGTGATATTAAATTATTAATAATAAGAAAGGCTTGCATTTGCAGATGAGCGAGAAATATGAGCAGGTGATAAGGCGGCACATGGACCTGGAGACGGTGAGGGAGCAGCTGCTACGAGACCAACAAGGGGCCTGGGCCTACATAACCATCCACATGTACCGTGATTTGCTTCTCATCTGCAACAACGCCATCGCCTTCTACCCTAAAGGCTCGCGCGAGTACAGTGCAGCGCTCCATCTCCGCCACCTCTGTGCACCATGTCATCACACTAGCATGCCAACGTTGCTGGCATGCGGGAGGCAGCGCGAGGCAGCACTAGAGCCAGTGACGGTGAAGGTAAAAATGAAGGAGAAGGACAAGAATAAGAAGGTTGCAAGGAAAACCAGAACCAAGAAAGGGAAATGCAGCAGCAGCGACCTCACAGTAGTCAAGAAGAATAAGGTTAGGAGTTCACCACCAGTGAAATCGGAGGTTGAAAAGAAGAATAAGAAGAGTGGAAAGCAATCTGTAAAACAGACCAAGCGCGGTGCTACTGCATTAAAACAACATATTCAACCCGTGAAGAAGAGGATCGCATCGTCAGCTCTAGCCTCTACACCACCGCAGAAAAGAGCCAGGAAGGCACATGAGATCAAGAGAACAACTGCCAGTGCCAAGCCACCACCAGCTGCTGCTAAGAAGCCACGGCCACGCAGAAGGTGACCCTGTGATGCTGTATAATATGGTGTAAAAAGCCCCACTTGTAGTAATTAGTTCTTCTCACTTTTGTTGCTGGGTTTCGTTAATAAATGGACCATGCCTTTTGATACAGGTAATTATAAGGCACAAACTATGTTGGAAAAAGAGATTTACTGAGCTAAAAATATGAAATCCACATGAATAACAAAACCGTAAGGTCATAATCTCATACTCTCTAAATCGGCTCTTTTTCCTGATCAACATGTATATTCTGGACTGATAGCTGCACTAGGATGCAGATCCAGCAAACAATCGCCAAAATAAGGTAATTTCACAACAATTTACATTGACGGAGTGGGCGGGAAGGTCACAGGTTAAGTAGATTACAGGCATAGGCATATACCAAATTTCAGGTGGGGAGAGAAACTAATCAACAGAGGCGCTGCCTTTGAGCAGAGAGAGTCGTGTTCTCTCCGTTGCCAGCATTAGCAATGGCATCCACCCAGACAAAAGAAATTAACAGATTAGCAACGTGATTTTCATGGGAGGGAAGACTAGCTAGCTGCCCTCTTACAAGGATTTGGTTTTTGTTCTGTTTAACCTGGATGTGTCAGAGGTCATCATCTATCATTTGGTCACCTTCGGAACCTTCTCTACCTTGACCGCCAACCATGTTGGCCCGGTAATTATTAGCACCATGCTGGTTCCCAGGGTACTGCCGGGGGTTCCTCCATCCACGATCTCCCATGTCCTGCCCCTGTGAGAACTGATGCTCACCTTCTTCTGTGTCAAAAGGGAAAGAAGAAACAACAGAAATACTATAAATAAATTTAGTTTTAATGAATAGGCATGTTTTACTCTAAAATATACAAATTATACTTTTTATTGAGAACACACTAGATAATTCGAACAACAACAGGTATGCCGCAACAATTTGAGGATTGACATTGTAAAAATAATGCAGAAACTCTTTTTCTACATATCATCAATACCCTGCAATATTTGTAAAGATGACTGTGTAACCTATACGTAGAGGGCAAGTCTGAGTTTCACAATCATGATGATGATAAGGACACCAAGTATGTACACAAACAACATAAAGACCATATTCTCTTTATACAAACCCTTTGTACAAAACCTCAATCTAGAAACTAAAATGTTTCTAAACCATTACTCACAGTACATTTGGTGCATTAATCACCTACCAAGCAAAATAAATGTGCAAAAAACTAATATACTCTACTCTAATTTCAACAAAGAACGGAGGGTTACCAAGCAAAATGATATTTCATCAGTTAATTGAACACCTAGATTTGTGCATATTAAAAGTAATTCCTGGTGTTAACAATTAATAACTCATGAAAGACAATAAATAAAAATGGTCTTATATGTTTACCGCTTTCACCATCTGTTACATCCCCAAGCCTGGCAATTGCCTCCATCAGTGATTGCTCATGATCCTAGAAAGACAAAACGACCTGTTAATTTATTTCTTTAAAAAAACAAGTACCTAGAAATTAAAGATCTCAGAAGATTAGCCCCATGTACTTTTTAATGATTGTTTGGCCTTCTCCATTGCAAGAGGATCGGGGTGGGCCAGAATTAAAAAAACTCTCTCCACCTGTTCATGTTTTGCCAAAATATGGAAGCAGGGATGGGATCAGATTACAAGAATCACAATCATTCACAAGTGCTGAGTGCCAAATCCAATACCTGATTTAGAAGAACATCTGTCTTGAGTAGTACAATCTCATCAGAGCCCTTGTCCACAATGCCATTTTGTGATGGAGGAAGAACTTTCTTGGACTGTGTCTTAACGGTTCCTCTTCCCCTACCAACACCAGGAATGGGGGCCTGTTCGTCCTGTGGGCTTCTTATTCCCACGGCCTACTCCATTCCGACCCACTCGACAGATTCCAGGATCTTCACCTTCCCATTGAATATCTTCAGCAGATATCTGGAGTCAAATAGACGGTGAGACCAAATACACATGACGCTTCATGTCAAAGTTTTCACAAGGCAAATCAGTTACCAAGTGACTTTGATGTCATTATTCTTAGCAATTCATCAGACATCTGTAATCAACATATATAAATAATAATAATAATAAATAAATAAATAAACAAACCAACAGAATCGAGTCGAGAGTGTTGAAAACCTAACATGAGGACCTATTCTTCAGCCTAAGGATAATGAGGGTAGGAGAACTCTACCTCAAGGCTTGCTGCCAGACAATTTAACTGGATAACATCAAACATAATGGAAAGACAGAAAAACAATCAACATGTGGTTGACTCAATATCTAAGATTGGACATATCAATGGGGTTCCTCAGAGACACACACTGCTACTAACCCATGCCAAAAGAAAATAACATGAAACTTTGCCTTCCAGTTTTAACTTTGAATGTCCACCACAAGCGAAAAAATTTATATAGGAAGATAAAATTTTACAATCCACGCCAACAGAAGAGATGGGGAAAAATAATAAACGGATAGCTGAACAAGTAAAGGCATTTTTGAACTAATGGCTCAATCTAGGAAAATGCTACACACCAGAAGATCACAATCTCCATTTACTCAAGCTCAACTCAGAAAGCTACTTCTCTATGTGCCAACCAAACAGGACTATGAATTACATCCATACAACCAAACTCATTAACAAAGTAAAAAAGAAACTATGCAAGCATTGATCAGATCTCAATTTAAAGACCTTTCAATCAAGCGAATGGTAGTAAATATAGCAGTAAAATGCTAACGTAGATGGCAATGAAAATTCGACACCAGCCAAGAAAAAATTCAAATAAATTCTTTAGGCATCTTAGATAAAAGAAACTTAATTCACCTCTTTGAGATTGACCCATTCCCATGTCTCATGACTAGTGTTTATATCATAAACAAGTGCATGCACATCCTGACAAATTAAAAATTGGTCAAGGTGGTTATATTCCAAAAACGACAAAGAATAAGGCCACCAACAACTCACTTCAGTTGGATTATAGTCAGTTATAACAGCTTCATAAAAGTTATTATCTTCAGGCCACCTTGTTTTGACTTTCTGCCCTATTAGCGAGCGTTCAAGCGTTCTTGCTTCAGCAGCTTCTACCACTCCAAGAGCAGCCGGTGCATTTCTGTTTGCAGCTTGGACTCTTCCACTTGAACCTGTAGAAGGGTACTGTGCTGATTTCATCAGAGGTACACTAGGCAACGCCTGACCCTGAAAACAAGGCAAATTTCAACTTGGTCTGGGGATCAGAAAATTTTGACATTAAAAGAAATTGCATGGGCAATCAAATCATTAGCATACCGATTTTGCTTTCTTGCTCTTTGCAGCAGCACTTTTTTTTGCAGCCGATGATGATGGCTGCATGGAAGCAACAGGAGGTTGCGAATGCAATGCAGGGGATGGTGCACCCATAGATAGTGAAGGAATTGACTGGGAATTTTTTTGTCTCTTGCGAGATGCAGAGACTGTCGGACTTGGTATTGATTCATGAACAGGTTGGGCATTATTAAGCAAACCAGATTGAAGCCCCCCTCCTGATTGCCTCCAAAGCCTGAAAGGTTTGCCACATATTGCATCGATTTTGCAATGAGGAAAACGTCATTTAAGTTCTCCTCCCAAGTTTGGGTATCGGGACAAAAAAAAGCATACATCATATAAGTTGAATATCGACAAACCTTATCCTTCGAATAATGTCATCAGCATTAACTCTGGTTAAAAGTTCTCTGTGCTCCTCATCAGATACCCTCAGTTCTTTTCTAAGTTCAGTGATTAAGCTTTCTTTCTCCTGAAGATACAAGGTTTCATAATCCAGTTAACTTATAATAACACCAGTAATAAAGCAGCATTAGTGTCATGACTGTGACAAAATACCCAAGTTATGGCATCAGATTGGGCCTTAAACGCCCGGAGAACTGAACTGTATGCTTCTTGTTCAAGCCGATGGATTTTGCGTCTCCATATCATTTTTGCACTCTGGGATATGCAACAGCACCGACAGCTCTACCATTTCCACTGACACGCACTCCTCGCGCAAGCCTATTCTGATGTGATGGTGGAAGATCATCATCGGTTCCTGCAGTTTGTTCCAGGGAAACCGAATAAAAAAATAACACATCCATACTAAACAAAGAAGGCAAAAAAAATAAAAATAAAAAGGAGCAAAAATAACAATTCATACTATACAAACACTTCCATAAGTGCATGGACAGCACAAAAAAATAGACTAAATTCCCCAGTTGAAGACAAATCCTTCCCATAAGTATCTATAGAAGAAAAGATAATAGATGCCTACTTTCATAAGAGAAACTACACAAGCGTTTGATCACCACAAACAGTTTCATAACGAGAAGGCAACATCCAACAGAATTATCATCCAGATTGCTATAACTTGAAGATCCTCAAAAAAATTTTCATGTTAAAAAGTCCAATATTACATTGTATAGTCTCTTAGAGATAGAATATACCAAACCATGCACATCCTTGTGTCTGGCTAAATAAATATACCAATTATTGTTCCACTTTAGCCTTTCCCATGGTTTGTTGCACATTATGTGCGAAATCCTACTTCTTTTGTGAAAACAGATAACAACTATGAACATCTTGACAATTTTCAATTAGCCTCAGAAAAAATCATCATATTGTTGCTGGGCACTTGATGTGACTCTGATTGGTCTTTTTTTTTGTTAATGAAACTAAATTAAATGTTGTAAAAATCTTTTTTTATAAAATGCATATTTAGTGACAGATTTGGACGATGAAGAGATTATTAGGCTTTTATTTCGATTCTAAACATTTAAAATAAGAAAAACAAAGTATCAATCTCATTCTACGGCAGACTACAGCTATGAATAGTGTATTTCCAGAAAGAAAGTGAAATGTGTGTTAAAAAGAAAAAAAAATTACAACGACATAACTGTCAAAATATTAAACAAGTTAATGATGCTCATAACAAAACCAACCAACCAGCCTGCTCTATCCAAGGTTTACTTAGTGTAGCTATTCATTGGAAAAATAAAGAAGTCCATGGCATATCTATGGAACCATGCAAAAACCTGAGTCCCACTAATTTTCCCAGCTACCCCGCTTCTATAAAATTTCTCTACTTTTTTTTCATATATGATAAATGCGTCTGTTTTCAGCATGACGAGCATCGAACCAAAATATCAAGCCCTCTCCTTTTACCAATGAAATAACACACACAACAAGAGGAACTAACTTATAGGTCGATCACCCATCAAAAAAAAAAAAAAAGACTTTGAATCCAATCCAACTTAACCTAAAAGCTGAAAATTTCACAATACCTAACCCTAACCTCTAGAAACTCCGTCATAAATTCGTCATCTTTCCTCAGTCTCCAGCTTCCCATCAATTCAACACACCAAACAACACTCAAGGGGAAAAAAACCGCAATACAGGTTCCACGGATTCTAGAGCGAAAACCCCAAAAAAAGGATCACAAATATATAAATAGAGCAAAATCCAACTAACCGCTGCTATCGATCGGATCATACTCCATGGCCAGCTGGCCAGCGCCTCTCTCCACCGCAAAAATCCCCAAAAATCACCAAAATAAAGAAAACCTGGAACAGTGGATTATACTTCCCAAATTAGAGCGAAATCCTATCAATAACGGCGAGATCCGGCAGCATGGAGCTCGTTTCTCCGAGAATCTTCACGAAAAGCGAAGGAATCCGGGCAGGGGAATGCGAATTGGCAGCGTGAGAAGGGATTTATGAAAGCTGGGAGTGGATCAGTGGAGGCACGACGGAGGGTCGAGCGAGCGAAAAGAGGGAGTGTAAAAGAGTCGGACTTGAAATGAAGCTGGGGATGAGATTTTTATAAATTTAATAACATCCTTTGAGTTCCGGTCCAAATCCAAACGGGCAGCCAGCATGCTGCCCAAGAACGCGGGATCTTAGAGTTGGCTTATTTATATGCGTGCCGAGCGCGTGACATGCTTATTGGATCGGATCTGAGTTAATTAATTGCAGAGTGCTTTGAATCCGAATTTTTTTTAAATATATATATATATTATATTTAATTAAAATTAAATTATAAAATAACTAAATTAGAGGGATGAGGTTAATTCAAAGCAGTGAGATGAGATGTTTAAAACATGGAACTAGTTCCAATGGTAAATATTTCATACTCTGAGACAGAGGCAGAGGCAGAGGCAGAGGCACAGGCAGAGGCACAGAAGAAGAAGAAGAAGAAGAAGAAGAAGAAGAAGAAGAAGCAGCATCAATAATATTGAATAATACTACTTAATTTGTTGCTAAAATGAAAACAAAGAACACAAAGCACAAAGCTGGTTCAAAACAAACAGAAGAGAGTAAAAGGAGAAGACATGCTGACAAACCTCCATTTGGAATGAGAACAGGAAAGCAACAAGACACCTCATGGAATAAAGAGCTCTATCTAGCAGCTATAGAGCTCTTTAGAAAGAAAGGAAAAAAAAAAGAGACCATATTGGATTCTGCTTTTCCTTGTGTTTCTCTCTCTCTCTCTCTCTCTCTCTCTCTCTCTCTCACACACACACACACACACTCGCTCGCTCACTTGATCTATATATCATTTTTTCGATTGATGACCAGAAAAAGCATTCCTTGACTGAATCCACACTTGTGAGTGAGAGGTGCTAGCACTGTGTGGTGGACCCAAGTCTTCTTGCAAAGTAGGACCCACAAAGACAGAGTCTTGTCCTGAATATGGGTCCTCCTGCATGGAAAGCTAGCCCAACATGCAGGTGGGTCTTACAGTCTTAATCAACTATGTCTGTATAGTGTACACAGACCAATGCATGTTTGAATCTATAAGCACCCCTTTAATGATTCTGTGAAAGTAACCAAAAGAATAGTTTTACCATGTTAATTAATTCATCACTTTGAATCTGCAAAGGCGGGTCTACACACACACACACAGAGGGAGATCGATGAAGTTTAATTTAGGCAGTGCTGGAATTAATTTGGATCATGATCACTTGATGAGACAGATCAATAATCAGGTTATCCAACAATCAACATCAATAGCACTCAACATCATGAAATAAGTAGCTAGGAAAAGAAAAGAAGAGGCCAGGGATGAAGAAACAAGAAGAAATAAGAAGTACAACACATTGGTGCACCACTCTTAATTAGTAAAAAGCTAACAATTCCCTCACACAAATAATTACTAATTAAAGTAGACTGGCTACTCACACACTTCTGTCAAGCATCTCTTGATACCTTCTGTAAGACTCCTGCTTCTCCAACCTGAACTTTTCATGGCATCTAGCAATGAATGTCTCAGCCAGCCGGTCGATCTCACTTGCAGCATCGTCTTCGGCTTGATCTAGAGGCTCACAGCTCTTTTCCTCAAGCCAGTTAAGGTAGCCAGAAAGTTGCTGCTGCTGCTGCTGCTGCTGCTGCTGATGCTGATCCATGATGTCAGCTTGATTGGCATCCGGATCAGTGATGATAACTGAGTTCCATGTAGAGTCATAGTAGGCAGCATGATTCATGTCAAAGGAGGCTTCAAAGGGTTGAGGCATGGGTGTCACATAAGATGAACACCAGTTGTAGTGCATTCTAAATGAGCTGAAGAGTTGCTTCTTCTTCTTATTCTTTTTCCTTAGCCTGATGCTATAGTTGGTGATGGTGGTGGTGCTTTTCCTTTTGAGGAGCTCCATGACCATGGATGTTGCATTGCTTAGAGCTTGGACCACATGGCTTACATGCCGAAGAACGTAGGCTTGCACTATGGTTTTGATCTTGAAGGAGGAGGAGCTTGGGCATGGTGGTTTCACTGCTGCAATGTCATTAAAAGTTTGGAGGGTCTTTGGATGGTGCTCTTGAGCCATGATGAATTTCCAGCACCTCAAGCTTCCTCATTCTGTGTGTTATGCCTATATATAACAAAGCTATACTCCCTCATAAAATGCCATTGCACTTTAATATAATAACAGAAATGACCTTGTCCTACATACTCTGCTAATGTATATTGCTACTAGTAAATTAAGAGGAGAAGGTCGGTATACCTTCTTCTCTCTCTCTCTCTCGCTCTTTAATTCTCTCCAGTTCAGGGAGACTGATGTTTGCATTGTGGACTAACTAGGATCTTTAAGAGATAAAAAGAATAAAGTAAATAAAGTAAAGGGAGTAGAATCATCAGTAGGTGAAACCCTTAACGCCACTTTAGTTTGTACCAGAGATGGATCAAATCACATGGAAGTCTGTGACACATCTAGCTAGCTTCTTTATTTGCCACCTTCTCTCAAGTCAAAAATCCATATTCCAAGGGATCCAAATTACCATTCAACTTTTACGAGTCTGATCATGAACTTGTGTTTAATCATCTATATATATATATATGGAAAGATACTAAGTTTATGCTCTAAAGAAAGGGCAACTGCTCCATATATTATTCCATTTGACATTTTCAAACTAAAATAAAAACAAAAACAAAAACAAAATCCTCACTGGGAGATGCATTAATAATTTGAAGTAAATAAAGAACTATAACTCATGAAAGAAGCTAGCTTGCTTGAAGTAGAAGAAGGATAGTATGGAAATGTATATATGATGGATGAGGTAATGGTGTGTTCCTTTCTGTTATTCCTATTTGTGGCTAATTGGCATCATTGGATTTGGTCTCACTGCATAAGTTTGCCAATGTAGTAATTAAATCAGTTAGGCCATTCATTCCTTTGGTGTGTTTGGAAAGGGAGCCAGCTCTGTCAGGGATGGTTGAGATCTCTCTGTACTTCAGTGACTTCATTCTCTCAATCATTGATTCATTAATTAATAATATATACATGGGAACTCATCATACAATATCTATAGATATAGCAACTTATTACAGAGCCTTTAAAGAGTTATAGTGCATATATGTCCATAGGTTTCACTCATTAAAATTTCTGAGAAATTAAGAATATTATATATATAGATCTTCAGTGGCAGCTTGCATTAATGAATTCTTTCACAAACATGTATCATATATATTTGACGTAAATTTTGTGATTAGGTCCGTTGTACGTGCTTGCATCTCGTAACAAATCTTAAGTCATGTGATCAGGTGCAATGTTGGGAAAAAAAATGATTAACTTAATGAAAGTGGTCAAGACACTCACAGTTTAGTAACATCTGGTCCTCATGCTCAGATAAAGTTCTGAATTTAACTCCTCACTAGAGTAAGTAAGTGATGGCATGTGACAGTTCAATGCCATGCACATCCATTAAATTAAATAGCTTAATGTGCATGTGGCTTGTTCATCTGTTAAAATAATAATAATAATAATAATTGTTGGGGTCCAGCCCATTTGTTGGGTTGGATGAATAATTGGGCTCCAAGCCCATGATGGAAAAAAAAAAAATGAAGCTAGGTCAATAGTGGAGAAGATGGAGGGCAAAGAGGTAACTCTAAAAGGTGAAATTTTTTCTCATTCCTTGGTAATAAGAATAGGTTATGCTTTTGATGAGGGCGATTATCCTGAAGAAGTAAGAGAGGGAAGACAAAGAGGGAGAAGAAGGAGAGAAGGCTAGGGCAAGGAGATCGGACGGCCAAACCTCGCGGATCTCACTCAAACTCCCGGGAGAAGACTCCTGCAAGAAGCACTACCTATTGATTAGGTTTGATCCTTCTATTTCTCCCTACTTGTTGTTTGTTAGCCATCTTGATGATGATGATGATGCTTGTCAATAAGAACTCTTCTCTCATTAATGTCTTTGTCCTCATGCTTGTAAACCCTCAGTTAGCTAGAGAAGATCCATTGTAATTCTTTATTGACCTAGTGGATACATGTTTAAGAGGCTCTAACGAGTCCCGTGGTTTTTCCCTCGATTTGTAGGGTTTCACGCTAAAAAAATCGTTGTCTTGAATCTTTTGTTTGTTTGTTCATCTCATTCTAACATGAATGAGGGGTTTGATAACGATTTTTATGAGTTGTTTTTGAAAGCTTTGAGCCTTGTAGAACCCTGGGAGGAACATTGAAGCCTCAAGAAAGACATTGAAGGTTTTTGCAACTTATGCGGGTTGCATCACGGGCCGTACAAGATCGCTGGATGAGTTTCACTGGGGTGTATACTGAGGGTAAAGCAGATGTGATGCTACTGATAATATTGCTATAGTAAATTCATGCAGTTTTTCACTGTGCATTTCAAGTCAAACCCCCAACAATAATAATAATAATAATAATAATAATAATAAGAAGAAGAAGAAGAAGAGTGATGATTGTTGAGAATTTTAGAACATCCAAGATAAGAATCAGAAGCTTAAAGAGAAGAAGAACAGAGTGTTTTTATATCAGCACTTCCCTCCTTCTCTTAACCGAATCTAACTTACATTCAAAAATTCAGAAACCCAGAAACTCAAAAAACAAAACAAACATAAAGACTACACACTCAGAAACTCAGAAACTATCAAACTAAACACATTAATCAAACAACAGTACTTCTTCAGACTTCCATCCCACTAGCTCAATCACACTAACAATGATCGGACAAAATGAGAACTAGACATAATAATAAAATTCGGATATATACCACCACACAAACGGTGATAAAAACATCCTGCGCGAGGGAAAAGAAGTTGGCAAATAGACGAATCCTATGTGCAATCATCTTTTCTGAGTGATTTTAATATGCAACTATGTCTGGACCCTAGACACATCAAACTAGAGATATAGCTAGCTAGGCCCACAAAACGACGAAGAGGAATGATGATAAATCTCATTAATTTGATGGCAATATATATATATATATTGATAAATTTGGGTAAATATAAGTTAAGGGTGTGCACAGGCGCAATAGTCTGTTCGTGCATTGTTACCGACTAATTCGGAGATTTGAATGCTTGTTAACTTTCACAATCGGTGATCTTTGATGTGTTTTAAACTCGGGTTATGAGCTCCTATAATATATATTTTTTTATGGCTGATCTATCAATCATTTGGTTGATGGTAATTTTTTTCGATCATAAATAAGGAGTTGGAGCTGGGTCTATTACAATGTGCTGTATTTGTTCTTTGTGTGTCTTGTTTTATGCTTCTTGTTGTTAATACATGGCTTTTCAGACAATATACTAGTGTTTATTCATTTTTTTTTTTTAATAAACTTTACATTTCAGTACGCTGTAGCTTTATTAAACCAATATATACATCACAGGCGCCATATATATAATACAAGGAGAATAAGTTTTATTATCCTATGGGATCCTATGGCTTGAAATTTAAAACCACTGTGAACTCCACAAAGAGGAATATAATTAATAACTCTGAATTCTTGTGTATATTCGCCAATTGTAGTTGACTAAACTTCACCAGATATATAAACAAGCTTTACATTTGACGATTTGAGCAATGACGACCCTCCTGACCTCATCTAAATTGTTCTATTTTGCGTCAAATTTTGTAAGAAAATACTATGTCTTGCTTTCATTCAAACAACTCAAAAATGAAAAAACAGAGTGCTTTCAGATCACCAACTCTTCAAGTTTGACTTACTTTGTGTTGGAGTAACTGATATGGCCACGTCTTTGAAAAAAAATGCTATATATTTAATTCATATTTAATGTGTTAACATTAACAAAATTTGATTTGTTTGCAAAATACTAATTAAAATATATCAGCACATGGTAAAAGATGTATTTAAATAATTAGTAATATTCTCACATCTGTTGATCTAGAAAAAACATAAATATGAATATATAAATCCTGGTTTTAATTTTATCATGTCGGTGTAAATTCTTTGATTAAATTAAGTCCGGTAATATATTTTAATTATATTTGACACTTTTTATATTGGAGTAAAGCTAAAGGGACAACCATGTCAATCAAATTAGATATATTTATATATTGTGCAGAAAACTGATGGCATGCCATTCGATTGCAAGAATATATGCTTTTTAAATTAAATTATTAACAAATAGAAGTATGAGAAATGCCATGAGAGTTGGTTCTGGAATACAAAAATAAATAGTTGAACGAATCACGTGAATCCACCACCACCACGTCAACTTGGTTCATGCATCAATGCCCTGTTAGTTAATTTCCATCACAATATCATTACTTACAACCCATGCCAAAACTAACCATCTTTAATTTTCAATTACCAAATAAATTATGAAAAAACAAAATGCTACTGACGCCAAGGCGCTCATGAGTTTGCTATGTAACTCGTTTATAAATTATTATTATTATTGTTATAATAATAATAATAATAATAATAATAAACAAGGCGCTCAGCATCGAGTCAACAATTAAAAGTTAAAACAACTAATTAAAAAATTATTTTTAAAAAAGAAGAAGAAGAAGAAAATTTCGCCAAGGTTTCTCTTAGGATCCGAGTATTAATTTCTCCGTGTCTTCTGACATTACTGCAATAAAACCACACAGAATAGAATTAGATTCCGGCGCCGCTGGTATGTAAGATGTTGTTCGGTGGTCCTATAAAAAGATTATATTTTAGTTTACGTTTCACATCTTCAAAAATTAATTAATTAATTAAGGTGTGCTTGAAAACTAACTTGTGTAAGTTGAGTTCGTAGTAGAGCGTGTTGTTCAGTATCAGTATCAGTATCAGTATCAGTATGGCAGGGACGACGCAGCCGTGGGAGAAGCTTGAGGGGAAGGTGGTCATGGTCACTGGTGCGTCCTCTGGTATCGGACGTGAACTCTGTCTCGACCTCGCCAGAGCTGGTTGCCTCATCGTTGCCGCTGCCCGTCGAACTGATCGCCTCCGTACACTCTGTGACCAGATAAACGGTTCTGGATCGAAGGAGGTCGATCGGGAAACGAAGGCCGTCCGATCGGTGGCAGTGGAGCTTGATGTGTGCGGCAAGAGCACCGAGATCGAAGCTGCTGTTAAAAAGGCCTGGGATGCCTTTGGCCGTATTGATGCCCTTGTTAATAACGCTGGTATTAGAGGTAATTAATTTATTAGTATCGCTATTATATATTCATTCATGACCCGCAGCAAACTTATTTCATAAAGTATCAGTTGTAAATCTATTGCTAGAGCGGTAATAGTACTGTCATGTCATTATTTTGAATTTAGTTTCTTACTTATAAAGTCTTTATGAAACAAACCTAAAATCTAAAGAAAAAAAAGCTTGTTGCATGTTGCTCACCAACCAAGCCTTTCTTTCTTTCTTTCTTTCTTTGTTTTGTTGACTTGTAAAACTACGTACAAAATATATATAGATATATCCACTTAATTAGATTCTTGCTTAATTACGGTATGCCTAATTAATCTTTTGTGTGCTGTACTGTATGTATATATATGAATGTCGCAGGTTGGGTATATTCCCCACTAGATTGGAGTGAAGAAGACTGGAATACCAACATCAAAACCAATCTAACTGGACTATGGTTAGTATCCAAACATGTCTGCACACGGATGCGGGATGCAAAACAAAAAGGTTCAGTAATCAATATCTCATCCATTACCGCTCTTGATCGTGGCCAGTTACCTGGAGCACTTGCATACTGTGCATCAAAAGCAGGAGTCAACATGGTCACCAAGGTATATATATATATATAAAGTTTTTTTTTTTTAATAGCATTTGAAAGTAATTAATTCAATGTTGTCAGGTCATGGCTTTGGAACTTGGGGTGTATAACATCCGAGTGAACGCGTTAGCACCAGGATTATTCAAATCAGAGATCACACAAGGACTGATGGGAAAAGAATGGGTTAACAAAGTGACTGAGAAGATTGTTCCATTAAAGACTTTTGGCACATCTGATCCTGCACTGACAAGGGTAGTTCGCTACTTGATTCATGACTTGTCGGAGTATGTTACTGGCAATATCTTCATCGTAGATGCAGGAGCCACCCTCCCTGGTTTTCCTCTCTTCTCTTCCCTCTGAATTAATTGTCTCCAGCTTCATCCATATATATATATATATATATATATATGTTTAGGTGTCTGATTTTGATTACATATATATCAGTGTGTTTGGTTCTGAATAGCAAGTGGGTTTGCCATCATGTCATGTGTGCCTGCCCTGCTCTTGTTGCTTGAGGGTTTTGTATAACTGAAATGCATGGCTATGTTTCAGTTGTTTCTGTTCAGAAAATTAATACCGAATAAGACTGAAATGCATGTGCAAAATTTTTAATTTCAATTTTTAAGTTCCCAATGTTTATGTTTATAAAATTTTTTTAATCAATAATATATAAAAAAAAAATCACGCTATATACATTTTGATAGGTATAATACTCTAATTAATTTTAAAAATGTGGATAAACCACTCTATTAAAAACAAGAGAAGCGAAACATCAACTTTCCACCTAAACTGCGAGTGGAAAAACACAAGGCAAAGGTTACAACAATCCTATATTATTTAAAATGTGTCTTTTTAATCCCTCTTGTTTTATTTGTCCTTGTGAGGTCCCTTTATTATTCCGATAAGTAAAATAGTCTTGATCGTCACAAACATTCAATTTTCTGTAGACTAGCTGACGCGTATATATATATATATATATATATTATTAAAATACTATTTTTTTAAAACTTCAAATATCAGAATTCTAGCCCACCAGTGGCGAACTCTGCCGATGTCGTTCTACTATAATATACCAACAAACAGACTCTCAAAAGAAAGAGAGCATCTAATCTTGTCTCTCTCTCCATCCTTCATCTCCCAGTCCCACCAGTCCAACATGATCACGACTCGGACTTACACTATTATGTGCGCCATGCTCCCCTCTCTACTGTTATTCTCTTTGTCTTAGCGGTACATCCGTTTGGTGGCACATCTTCTCCCCCGACCAGTGCTCCAGCATAAACCTTTTTGTTGCCACCTTTGTCGTCCACTGTTCTCTCTTTCTACCTCCTTGTCGGCATAAACCAATACTTCTCAGAAAGGTATTGGTTATAGAAAAGATCGTTATGGGATTGTTAGTGTCAACACGACACAAAAATTACATACAAATGAACCATTTGTTTTGGCGTCTCAAGTGACTCAGGTTTACTATATTATAGGATTGAAAGATCCTACATGGGCTACTATCAGCAAGATAAAACCAAGAAATTTTTATGACATTCCAGAAAATGATGAAGAGTCATATCAAGAAGAATATGTTGTTTATGATGTATGTGAATCACATTAACAAGATGATTTTGAAGATATAGATTGGAATAAGCATGGAGTTGAAGATATGATACTGGAGTAATTGAAGCTTTTCACATATTTATTATATACCTTTTAACATTCTTCATTTTGATAAGTCATTTTACCTATTTTGTATTTATTACTTTGATCTTGATCTTGTTATGTTAGCAATAATTAGTATAATTTCTGAATTATCATTTATGTTATTCTCTTTTTCCCCTTTATTTTTCATGTTTGTATTAAGAATTAATATTTGTTTATCTTTTTTATAGGATTATATTGAAGATGGCAAGGAAAGGAAAAGCACGAGTTAGAAAATGATGCAAATTCAGAAACACAAAATAATCAAACGCCAAACCAAGTTGATGATGAAAATGTTGAAATTAATCTTGACTGTTCATTGCCATCATCTACTCGAGCTTCAAGTGAAATATGTTCTTCTTCAAAGACCTCCAAATAAAAAGACATAGAAAAAGGTAATGAAATAATATTTTTAATTTATATACTTTATCTATTGAACTCTAAATAATTTTTAAATTCATAGATGACTTTGTTGAAGAGTTAATGTGAGAAGAAAGGCTAAAGGTGTCAAGTCAGGGGAAGGAATTGAAGTTGAGATATATGACAACAGGTAAAATATACCATCCTATAACTACTCATGAATAAATTGTTGATTTAATCTTTTTTTATATCCTAAATTATTTTCTAGGATTTGTAAAATATCTTGTTATAGTTTCGTAACTTCAATCATTTAGACATCTTAATGTACTACATTATTTTAACACAAATATACATGATTATAACACCAAAAGCCATTAGTGAAATACATGTTCTCTTCCATCAAAAAAATTAATAGTCCATGGACATCTTATTACGAATATCCGAAAATATTCGGAGCTAGATACTCTTTTTTTGCGTGATATCCGGCTCGTAGGGGTTCTCACATAATCAACCGGAAGAAGTTAAAAAGCATTTGAGAATTCGATGAAAGTGTCGATACTCTGATTGGATGTTACGTATAAGGAAACCAATTTTCGAGAAGTATAAAATCCGAGAAGATCGTTACAAACACCCACCTTATTTTCATTCCTTCTAATGTGTGGAAAGAAATGGTAGACAAATGGATGGTAGATAATTGACAGGTTTAATATATATATATATATATATATAAATTGTTTTAGGTTTTTAATTCTATTAAGAGTAAGTGAAATTCTAATATTGTTGATATGTATGCAGCATAAAAGTGATAAGAATAAAATTAATCGATCACAATCTCAAATCATTCATACCACTGGTAGAGTTTCGATGGCCAAGCATAGGAGTGACATGGTAACTAATATTTGTGTTTTACTATTTAATATTTTCTAATGGATACATAGTATATACCTTCCAAATTGATCATTTTTTTATTGCCTTAGGTTAAAGAGACAAGGTCAGAGCTAGGCTCAATTGATTGCTTTAAAAAATTCCACACTAAAAAAATGATGGAGAGAGTTGGGCTACTTGAGTAAAAGATCTATAGGTATAATATTGTTTAAGTCTTAATATTGTAATGAGTATTTATAATTATTTTTTTCAATGTCAGGATGAAATGGATAATATTAGGTCAATTGCGACATCTGAAGGTTCAATAGTAAATGAATGAGAAATATATTGCAATGTTACAGGAGAACCTAGTCATGGTCGTGTTCTTGGATTAGGTAAGGGTATTCAAGGGAAAGATGTGTATGGTTGTAGTTCCTCTCAAACATGTAGCAAAAAGATGCAAAAGAAATTCAAAAAGATGAAGGGAAAAAAGAATAGGGAGGACCGTTTTCAAGCAAATAGAGTCTACAATTGACAAATTATAACAACAAGTATCCGTTATGGTTCAAGTGGTGTTGCAAAGTTTCGGATTATCTAATATACAATTACCTACATAGGTATAATAATATAATTTAATGTTTTTAATTATTGTGTTTATATGATTTTTAAATTTTTGTTAATGTAATGTATTATTTATATGTTACTTTAATTTATTATCTCACATTCTTTTTCCACTTATGTTATCTTATTCATTTTCCTTTAATACTATTATGTTTATAGCATATACAAAATTCTATAATTAACTATCTTATCACTAATATTATTTAATATTCGTACCAAACCTATATACATCTTAGGCTTTAATGCAAAATTAATAGTGTACTATTGAATATTTAAAAAATGTTTGCATGTATTATGTTTGTGTGTAGGAGGTGGTAATGATCTTAGGGATGTGATAGCTAATTCTCAAGAAAAATGTAAGAGATGTCCATCATGCCAATGCTAATGAAAAAGATGTCAATGAGAATAGCTTGGAGGAAGATTCCGAAAAAAAGATGATAATGACAATCCAAAATGAAGAGAGTTGTGAAGATGACGATGATGACTAAAGATTTAAATGTTTTTGAATGTTTCCAACTCTTATTAGATTTCATTTTTAAACTTTTATCGAGTTAATGGTTTGTAAAAAGTCTATAACACTTAATTCTTCACACTTATTTAGTTTCATGTTTTGACCTTTTTATTATGTCATTGTTATGTCATTGTTTTTGTAGAATTTTTATAATACTTAATTTAACATATTATTAGGTTCATATGTTAAATTGAGTCAATATTGATAGTAAATGAGCTTGTTGTGTATGAGCTTGTTGTTATATAATTTAAATTATGTTGTAATATAAGATTTGAATTAATTAGGTGCATGCTATCCATTTTTTTCCATATAGAATTTTGCGACGACTTGGTCACAAAAAGATTTATTTGAATGGACACACAAAAATATTCATTTGCGACCAATTCCGATTGGTCACAATAACACTTATTTGTGACAACACAAAGTTAGTCGCAAATAATAAGTTGTTACGACGACATATTCTTTGTTGCAAATAATATCTTTTGCGACGTCATACACTTTGTTGCAAATACTATTTTTTGCGACGGCTTAATCTTTGTTGCAAATAATACCTTTTGCGAAGGCATACTCTTTATTGCAAATAATATCTTTTGCAACGATCAATATGTCATCGTAAATAACACTAATTGCAACAAATAATTGATGTCGCAAAAACATTTCTTCGCCTTAATTCGTCGCATTATTAATGTTTTTGTAACTAGATTTTAAATTTTTTGCGAGGCTTTATGTTGTCGAAAAAACTAGTTTTTGCGACGGTTGGTTGCAATAACTATCTTTTGCGATGGAAGCACATACGACGACATGTGATGGCAAAATGTCGTCGCAAAAAACCTTTTGCGACGACATTTAAGGTTTTGCGACGGTAACTGGTCATAGCAAAAAGTAGTTTTTCTTGTCTCAAAACAACCTTGTAAAATGAACACTAAGTTTATATACTTGCGGATACTATTTCAAAGCTTGTTGTGCTTCTTCTTCTTGCTCGTTGGCTTGTATTCTTTGGTTGTAGTGCTGGTGCTACTAATGATCGCCATTGCACAGCATTATACTCCGCCGGTAATCAACCAACTCCATGCTGACAAAAACCCTCCTCCATTCCAACCTCCCATCTCCAACAGCTACCAGATTCAAGTACCCTTCCATCCTCACCAACGCTCATCCACTCCCTCTCTTCCATTTGACCATCAACATCAACCACCGCGGCGACAGAGAACGCAATGTCATTAACTTAAAGCTCGGAATCGATGGATCCTTCAAAGGGGTTAATGGAGAGTAGGTGGAGAGAGCCAGTGGAGGTTGCAGCGGTAGCTAGGAGAGGCTTCTGGAGTAACAGTGAGAATGGAGAGCAGAGATGCGAGAGGGAATGGGGTGGGAGGAATGAAGAACAAGGTTAGGGCCAGGGTTTAGGGCATGTACCTCAAAGGCAGAGGAGGAGGAATCATGGTTGTGGACTGCAGCAGTCTCAAAGCCTCGGAGGAGGAGAAGGGCTGAGGGAATCAATGGAGATTGGGATTGTCGGTGATGGCCATTTTCTTTTGTGTTTAGGTCCGGGTCCGAATTAGACACAATCCACTCTTTTAAGTTTTAAAAATAATATTTAAATTATATATATGTCACATCAACCCCATGGACAGAAAATTGAATGTCGGCGACGGTCAGGATTTGATTTTACTGATTTGAATAATAAAGGGATCTCGCAAGAGAAGTAAAACGAGAAAGACTAAACATGCACATTTCAAATAATACAAGGATCAATTGGGGTATTCTACCATTTTGATAAATATTTACATTATGTGAACAAACTATGAATTCTTAACTATTGAATTAGGACTGGTTGAACTTTCTACCTCTTGAAACTAAACTATTATGCTATATGATATAATCATTAGAATCATTTCTTATGAAAAATATTATAGATATATTGCAATTAATTGATAACTGGAAAATATATATTGGTTAAAACATGATGATGACAATTACTAGATGTCCTAGAGGTACGAAGAGGGTGAATTTAATGGGGTTGAATCCCCGTGATGTGCAATACTATAAAATAGTGTTTTTAAAAATATTATAGTATTGTTTACATATATATTATTTAATGGTGTCACGCCCTGAACCTGGCTTACAAGACCCGGTGCGTTGACAACGAGCAGCACACCCACAAGGCTGAGACCCAGTAGGTGTAGGTGTGCAAGGCCTTAGAATCTAATTACACAATAGGAAACACAGTTTAGAATTTCAACATCCAATAGAAGCTAGTGTCATATACATAAATCTCATACTCACACAACTAGACAGTTAACTCAAATTTAGAAACGGAAACATAATAACTCACTAGCCCACTTAGATGCCTATTGCACTATTCACTCCGGATCTGAAAAAAAATCAACAACAAGATTATGAGCTTGGGAGCCCAGTAAGTAACCACTAAAAATATCGGGATCACAAAATGTTCAATAATCTTTAAAAACATACGAAATGTTACATAACGAAACAAATATCAAAATGAACCCAAAAATCAGAAATAAATCAAAACAGATTTAATTTACCAAAATAACGAGCATATAAGTCCCCCAAACAACTGATGCCAAAAAACATCAGAACTCATTTATTTAAACTCGGTGACCCGAGTCAGATTTCAGAACTCATAGGTTTATCCTCGGTGACCCGAGCCAGAATATCAGAAGCCGTTATTCTTCACCAACGGAACGGTGTGAAACTATAGTTTTTATGTCAGAAGTACGTGTCGACATGATCAGTGTTTAACCCCCAGTGACAGGGTTATTGCATAATTAATTGGGGACACGAGTTTCTATACAAAAATATATCGGTATGTCCAAAATTATTGTCAACACAACAATACTGAAATTCAGTGATCCCATTTTTTTTAACAAAAATAATTCCAATTATATCAAATAAGATAATGCCAATATGTGACAACCCCTGTTAACATAAATAATTAATATTGTCTACATAAATAAGATTATATATATATATATATATATAATCTATGAAATAATTCAACACTCAACAACAACTTTCTTTCTTTGCCTTTAATAATTTGATAAGTAAAACAAATAATAAAATAAAATAAAGTAAACAATAAATAACCAAATGAAAAGCTAATGTCAGGTTAACATTTAGGCCATTTCCAACCCACAATCCCAAATCTCTATTCCAAATCTCAAATTTAGTCTTACTACAGAAAATTTTACTCCAACCACAAATCTCAAATTTTACCCAAAAAAAAAATATTCTTATAATATTCTTTTCATATATTATTTTATTATTATTTAATAAATATATTTGAAATTAATCATTTTAACAATAAATGAATTAAACATTAATTATAATTTATAAATAATTTATTAAAAAAATATAACTTAAAAAATTTACAACTATATTTTTTAATTTATTAATTAAATATATATTAATAATTAACAATTTTATTTATTAATTAAATAATAATAATTATTGATTATTAATTAATTACACACAAATTAATATTATAAATAACTATTTATAATTATATTAATGGATTAATAATTTTATATTTTCCATTACAATAATAAAAAAAATAAAAAATAGAAAATATAATTAAAAAATAAGAAATAATGTGGGACCCCAAATTTGGGGTTGCAATAGTGTGACTCCAAATTTGGGGTTGCACTGTTGCAAAACCCAAATTTGGGGTAAGATTTGGGTGTGGATTGGAGTACTCTACACCCAAACCCCACCCCAAATTTGGGATTTGAGTGTTGGGATTGGAGATGCCCTTATAAACTGTACCAGGCAAAAAATATCATAAATCAATTAAATAACATTAATATATTTGAAAGTAATTATCAATGGGCAAAATATCAATAATCAAATAAAAAATTAATAAATATTGGTAAATTCTAAAAATAATGGTCAACATAACAACAAAAAAAATCAAAACATAAACATGTGAACAGTATACGAATGGTTTTTATTTTCTAAACAATAAAATCCAAATTAACAAAATAATTATATAAACCATTATCAAAAATCAGAAATTTGCATATATATATATATATATATATATATTTATATGTGGTTTACTTACATGTTGATCGCTCAAAAACCCCAAAAATCCTATGATATTTCTTCGATGGAACCTCACAACGTAAGAGACAAAACCCTTGATGGAGAGGCCTATCCCCGTCCTCGCCGCCGGCACCACAAACCAAATCAAAAGAAAAAAAAAGAGAAGAGGGAAAAAAAAACTAGATCTCTCCCTATTCTTAATCCAAACAAAGATCCATAACGAGAGAAACAAAGAGGCGGCCATTATGGTTTTGAAACCTAAATAAAAGATAAATAAATAAAATTCCGTGCCATCCATGCACAATTAATAAAGTAATTAAAAAAATGTGTGAGGCTCACAAATGGGCTTTATGTTAATGGAACCATCTTGGAGTGACTGCCCCGTAAGTTAATCCGGCCCACATAATTCATTGATATATATTTGTGTGTGCGTACACATGTAATTTAGAAATGTTCCTAGTTATGAACTCCATTGATATCCTCATCATAGTATAGCATCTTAATTGGTATTGTTTATAACAGTGTTTGTATTTGACTACGTACATTGTTAAAATGTTATGATTGAAATCATTGTTCATAGGAATGGAAGATTTGAAGCCGTTAATCTCAAATCCAATAGCTGACAAAGAGTCTGAATGTGATCTTTTTCTCTATTTCTACATAAAAAGGTGGGTGTTGTTTGGTTTATATATTTTGTTTTAAAGGATGGTTTAAATCAAGTTGAATGGTTATAACCTATTATTTTACTATTACAATTATGATAAGATGTTTAGAACGAGAGTAATGTATATTCCACTGTATAAAACTTGTTTATAATATTATATAATTGTTAAAGTTACTATTTATGAGAATGAATGATTTGAAACGTTGATTTAAGTCTAATTGCTCATAATGAGTCCTATCCTTAGCTTCGTGCTAATTATCACGAATGGAATCCACTGGATTATTATATATATATATGTGTGTGTGCGTCTGTATGTGATGATGATGATGATTACCAACCTCCAAAGGCAACGTGACATTATCGGGAAACACGCTGCGAGTCCGGCTCAGATGAAAAAACGCTTCTTTGAGTCTTCGTTTCACACCTTCAAAACGTTTTTCAAACCTCTCGAATTTTCGTAGAGCGTGCGCTATGGCGGGGATGCAGCGGCAGCCATGGGAGAAGCTTGAGGGGAAGGTGGTCATGGTCACTGGTGCGTCCTCTGGTATCGGACGTGAGCTGTGTCTCGACCTCACCAGAGCTGGTTGCCTCATCGTTGCGGCTGCCCGTCGAACTGATCGCCTCCGTTCACTCTGTGACCAGATAAACGGTGCTGAATCGGCGGAGGGCGATCGGGAGACGAAGGCCGTCAGATCGGTGGCCGTGGAGCTTGATGTGTGTGGCAAGAGCACCGAGATCGAGGCTGCTGTTCAAAAGGCCTGGGATGCCTTTGGCCGTATTGATGCCCTTGTTAATAACGCTGGGATTAGAGGTAATTAATTAATGGTAATACTATTATTCATTCATGAGTCATGACCCGCAGCAAACTTATTTCCTAAAGTATGAGTTGTAAATCTATTGCTAGAGCGGTAAATACGATAATACTGTTATTATTTTGAATCTAGTTTCTTACTTAAGCTTTATGAAACAAACCTTAAATCTAAAGAAAAAAAAGCTTGTTGTTGCTCATGCATGCATTACCAACCACGCCTTTCTTTTGTTGACTTGCAAAACTACGTACAAAATATATATATATAACTTAATTAGATTCTTGCTTAATTAGGGTGTCTAATTAAATCTATTGGTTATAATTAATTCTGCTGACTTTTTTTTTGTGTACTTGTCTGAGGTTGGGTGTATTCCCCACTAGATTGGAGTGAAGAAGACTGGAATACCAACATCAAAACCAATCTAACTGGACTATGGTTGGTATCCAAACATGTCTGCACACGGATGCGGGATGCAAAACAAAAAGGTTCAGTGATCAATATCTCATCCATTGCCGCTCTTGATCGTGGCCAGGGGCCTGGAGCACTTGCATACTGTGCATCAAAAGCAGGAGTCAACATGGTCACCAAGGTATATATATATATATATACCATCATGATTCATATATACAAAGTTTTTACATTTGAAAATAAAACTGAGCCTTATGTCTTAACTAATTTCCATGTTGTCAGGTCATGGCTTTGGAACTTGGGGTGTATAACATCCGAGTGAACGCCTTAGCACCAGGATTATTCAAATCAGAGATCACACAAGGGCTGATGAGAAAAGAATGGGTGAACAAAGTGGCCGAGAAGATTGTTCCATTAAAGACTTTTTGGCACATCTGATCCTGCACTGACAAGGGTAGTTCGCTACTTGATTCATGACTTGTCGGAGTATGTCACTGGCAATATCTTCATTGTAGATGCAGGAGCCACCCTCCCTGGTTTTCCTCTCTTCTCTTCCCTCTGAATTAATTGTCTCCAGCTTCATCCATATATATATATATATATATGTATGTATGTTTAGGTGTCTGATTTTGATTACATATATATATATATATATATATATATCTAGCAGTGTGTTTGCTTCTGAATAGTAAGTGGGTTTGCCATCATGTCATGTGTGCCTGCTCTGCTCTTGTTGCTTGAGGTTTATGTATAACTGAAATGCATGGCTATGTCTCACAGTTGTTTCTGTCCAGAAAATTAATACCGAATAAGACTGAAATGCATGTGCAAAATTTTTAATTTCAAATTTTAAGTTCGCAATGTTTATGTTTATAAATTTCTTTTAATCAATAATATAAAAAAAAATCACGCTATATATATTTTAATAAATATGGACATGCTGCATGTGAACAAACTATGAATTCTTAACTATTGAATTAGAACTTTTTGAACTTTCTACCTCGTGAAACTAAACAATCATTCAGCTGTTCCAAGCCTGATTATTATTATCATGCTATATGATATAATCGTTAGAACCATTTCTTATGAAAAAATATTATAGATATATTACAATTAATTGATAACCGGAATTGGTTAAAACATTATGATGACAGCTACTAGATGGCCCAGTGGCAACTCAGTTGAATAGATGAATATGAGGGTCAAATCCCCATGATGTGTAATACCATACAATAGTGTAGATACAGTTTAAAATTAATACAATAATACTGTTCACATATTATTCAATGGGTTCAATGTGCTTGGAACCACCTTGGAGTCATTATCCTGTAAGTTAATCCAGCCCACATGGTTCATCCATATATGTACATATGTGTGAGCATAGGTAATCTAGGAACATCTCTAGTTATAAACTTCATGGATATCCTGATCACAACAATCAGATCCATATATCGCATTTAAGTTGGTATTGATTGTAATATTGTTTGACAACATTGTTGGATTGTTACGATTGAAATCATTCTTCATAGGTATGGATGATTTGAAGCCGTTAAATACAAATCCAATGGCTGACATATATAGGGTCCAGATGTGATCTTTTTATCTATTTCTATAGAGAAAGCCGGTGGGTGTTGTTTGATTTATATATTTTGTTTTTACCTAGGGTGGTGCAAGTCAAGTTGAATAGTTATGACGTGTTATGTTATGTTATGATTATGATAAAATGTTTAAAATAAGAGTATTATATATTCCACTGTATAAATAATTTATAATACTATATATTTATTGAAGTTATTAACTTATTATTGGTTACAAAAACGAATGATTTGAAAAAGTTGGATTTAAAAATCCATCAAGGAATTGAGTCCATTGGATTATTATATTATATATATATGTGTGATGATGATGATGATGATGATCAATTTCCAAAGGCAGCATGACATTATCGTAAAAGCACGCATAGTGCGAGTCCGGCGCAGCCGGTCTTCGATTTATAAAAAGCGCGTCTTTGAGTCTTCGTTTCACGCCTTCAAAACGCTTTTCAAACCTCTCGAAGTTTCGTAGAGCTTGCGCTATGGCGGGGATGCAGCGACAGCCATGGGAGAAGCTTGAGGGGAAGGTGGTCATGGTCACTGGTGCGTCCTCTGGTATTGGTCGTGAACTCTGTCTCCACCTCGCCCGCGCTGGTTGCCTCATCGTTGCCGCTGCCCGTCGCACTGATCGCCTCCGCTCACTTTGTGACCAGATCAACGGCGCTGCATCGGCAGAGGACGATCAGGAGCCGAAGCCCGTTCGATCGGTGGCCGTGGAGCTTGATGTCAGCGGCAAGAGCGCCGAGATCGAGGCTTCTGTTCAGAGGGCTTGGGACGCCTTTGGCCGTATTGATGCCCTTGTTAATAACGCTGGGATTAGAGGTAATGCCTATACCTAGATCCTGATTCGAATAAATTCTATTTTTTCTTTCCATCTTTCATTCCCAAATTCTTAACTAACATGGCAATTATGACAAACATTGTAGTTCGTAAAAAAAGCCGCCAATTTTTCATTGATTCATTAAGGAGACCTTGAACTTCGTTTGTTCTGTGTCTAGAACATGAAACCTGGTGCATTTTGCATAGCTTTTTGGGCAATTTTTGAATTTTGTTCCTGTTATTCTCGCTATTAAATGTTCTATAGCAAACGTTTATGCTGTGCTTCGTTGAAACGGAATTTTCTGTTTATAATATTCAGAAAAACTACAGCTTAGTTGGTCAAATGTTCTCTTGGTTTACAAGCGTCCCAGAGCATTCAGAGAATCAACAGGAAAGTTTCTTTTGAATTTTTCATTTCTTTTGACTGTGCTACCAAACCTAGAGGTTCAAATTTACTTTTTCAGCGCGCTTAGTATGCATCTATTTATCTGTTTCATTTTGTCTTATATAGTTTGCTGGGTGTTGGAATACTCTGTATAATATAATAGTCTTCGTTGATGCAACGAACATAATATCAATTTTATTCCAATGTTCCTGGTGATACAACAAATGACTTTTTGGACAAGACTAGATGATGTTTGAAAAATCATAATAATCACGATTCCCTCCCAGTCCATTTTTAGATTCAGTTTTTCAGATCTGGCTTCTGTGCTGTCAAAATACGTTCTTGACATTTTTTTCAGGTTTAATAAATATCGTTGTATTCAAAGTATTATTTTTTATTTTCGCTTGGATGATATTTTCATGCATTTGGAGTGTACAAGTAATTGAACCTTCAGTTATTTGCCCTATTCTCATATTCAAGGGTCATTTCTTTGCAACATTGTCTTGCATGCCTTGCGAGGTTGATACTCTGTAGCTTATAATCTCTATGTGCTGAAAGAATTATAGTAAGGTTGACTGTTGCTTTTAGGAATTAAGAAACGCTGTATGCTTTTAAGTTAAGTCTGCAGTTTGATTAGATTACATGACCTTCATTCAAATATGATCTCACTCCCAAATTTCCTTTTTGCCCTAATGCCTTTTTCCAGTTTTTAACTTGAATATCAATGAAGGAAAACCTTATCGACTCAATCTTGTCTTTTTATAAATCTGCATAGCTTTTGTGCTTCATGCTCAGAATATCCTTGGTACTCTCTTTAAAAACATACGAAAATGTGGTATGATGCATATCCTCTTGATATTAGACTGAAGATTACTCAAGAAATTTGATAGTGCCTTTACAGTGACCAATTTTTCTGTGTGTAATGTCACTTCCGGTACACAAGACTGTATTTAAGTTTCCATGTAATTAGTAGATCTTGTTCCTACATTATACCATTTGGGATGTTCGTAAAGTTCTTTCAGTCTTGTTGCTTAGTCATTCAGTTAGCTCATGTTGTGGATTGTGGAAACAGTTGGTTCATTTTAAGCTTCAGAAATGGGCTAGAAATACTTGTGGACTGCCACATAAATCAACTGGATGTGACATATAGAATGAGTTTACCTTTTGAAGGTAATCGCAACCTAAGGCAAAATTGGATTTAAATATGGTATAAATTTTAGCCACTGGCAACTTAAGGTTCTGGAGGCACATATATCTCGTGACCAGCAGCTAATCTGCAAGTGTTCCACCAAAAAAAAGCACATGATTTTATTTTTTTTTTGGTCTGTGAAATGTACACAGATTCTATTCCCTAATTGGTTGGTATATGATGCTGCCATTATCTGGAATTTAGTTTCTTACTTAGTCTTCAGGAAACAAACCCAAAATCTTGAGAAAGCTTGTTGTTGCTCGCTACCAAACATTTTCATTTGTTGACTTGCAAAACATCAAAAATCCCACTTTTGTTTCTCTGACTTTCTTCTGTCTTGTATTCTAAACAATGAACAATTGCCTATATATATTTACTGTCCACTTAATCTCTTGCTAATTCTGCCGACTTTTGTTTACCGCATGTCTCAGGTGAAGTGCATTCCCCACTAGATTGGACTGAAGAAGACTGGAATGGCAACATCACCACCAATCTAACTGGACTATGGTTAGTATCCAAACATGTTTGCATACGGATGCGTGATGCAAAACAAAAAGGTTCAGTGATCAATATTTCATCCATTGGCGGTCTTCATCGAGGGCAGTTACCTGGAGGAGCTGCATACAGTGCATCAAAAGGAGGAGTTATCATGCTCACAAAGGTACCACCATCGAAAGCAGTGGGAATCCACACTGCTTTCTTTTTTTTTCCCCGTTTGATGCCAGGGGAAAATTTTCAAACCATTTGTTGCGTTTGAAAATAAACTGAATTTCCAATGTTACCAGGTCATGGCATTGGAGCTCGGGGAGTATAATATCCGTGTAAATGCTGTAGCACCAGGGTTGTTCAAATCAGAGATCACACAAGGGCTGATGCAGAAAGAATGGCTGAACAAAGTGGCTGAGAAGGTCGTTCCGCTAAGGACTTTTGGCACATCTGATCCTGCCTTGACAGGATTAGTTCGATACTTGATTCACGACTCATCAGAGTATGTCACTGGCAATACCTTCATTGTAGATGCAGGAGCCACCCTCCCTGGTGTCCCTATCTTCTCTTCTCTCTGAAATGTCTTCATTTTCAAATTTTTAAGCCATATAAATTAGACACTATATCAGTGTGTTTGGTTCTGAATAGGTTTGTCATCATGTGTGCTTGCCCTTCATGCTTGAGGGAAATGCATGGCTGTTTTAGTTGTTTATGTCCAGGAACATACCGAATAAAACTGGCATGAATGCCCAAAATTTAATTTCAGGTTTTTTTTTTTCCCCTTCAATTTTTGTGTGTTTTATGGATCAATAATAATCTGAAGAAAATCACAATCACAACCTCCGTTTCTTATAAAATAGTGTTATGCATAAATTACAGTTAATTTATAATAATTGGAAAATAAATTAGTTAACAGATGATGATGTTATATATGATTGATATCTGGGGCCTCAGAGAATCTGAGCCGTTGATTATGTTGAGCGGCGGCGAGAAGACAAGGCTATCTACTGAGCTAGCCTCTATCGGCTTTCGGGTTTTCATCACATCTTCGTCTCTCGAGCGAGGTCAGAGGTCTAGACATGGCGGCGATGGAGGACCCCAAGAAACGAAAGCTCGAGAGAACCGGCACTGGCGACAGCGTCCTCGCTCGCCAATCCGACGAGCAATTGCGGTTGCTTCTCGACCCCCTCAGAAAGGACTAGCTCGTCGATCTCCTAGTCAAGCTGTAAGCTCTCTGATCGAGTGGAAACCAAAAAGGGTTATCTTTCTTTCGAGTCTCTTAGCTTTTTGAGATTTGGCATTAAAAAATTGTGCCTTTTTTTGTTTTTGAGACATTTTGCTAGTATTTTCGGGAGTCATTGCCAATCATTTCAGCTGATTGGTGACTGGATGGATTTTTATGTGCAATTCTCTAAACAGAGAACTAGTTTTTCGATTTTATATAGGCAACTCCAGCGCTAAATTACTCGGTAAAGTTATCATTTTTCTGATCAGAATCGCCATAGAAAGCATGAACATATGATACGTATGATAGCATAGCTTCTCATTAATGTCATTCACCAGTGGGGACATCATTTGTTTAGCCCTTTTGTCTATGTTCTATGAGGAGCTTGACGAAGCAACCCTGGTGCTAGTGTGCCACATCTTTGTGTGAATGCCTTCCATAACTGTTTTTAATTTGTGCAATAGTTTGCTCCAGTAACTCTGGATTGCCGAATCCTGCTTGCCTGAATTGCTTCATGAAACGAGTCTTATGTTTATGTTTCCCTACTTCTCAAGTAAGGTGTTATAAGGATCTAGATTCATCGTTTATATCTGATTTGACGATGCATGTGTGTATGCATGTTTTGCATGCTGAGCTGTGCAGTGGTACTCAGATACCTGAAGTTGCAGAAGAAATTAGAGGTGTTGCAAGTGCAGATCCTGTTCACCGCAAGCTTTTTGTCCGTGGCTTGTCTTGGGAGACTACTTCAGAAACCCTGTTTTCTGTGAGTGCTTTGCTGTTTGCGTGCATTAAGAGTGCCTGACTGATTATCTAGAGTTTTATATTAGTATTTTTCCCCTGCTTATGATCTTCCCTTACTGTCGACTCACTAATCGTCCGATTTAAGGTACTGAAAGGAGGCTTATTCTTTCATGCTTCTAATGTTCTTTGAGAAACTTTTGAGCAGGCATTTAGCGCTCATGGTGATATTGAGGAAGGTGCTGTCATTACAGACAAAGCAACTGGAAAGTCCCGTGGATATGGCTTCATAACTTACCGACATATGGAATCTGCCCAGAGAGCACTACAAGAGCCAAGCAAGTTGATTGATGTAAGAAATATAATGAATGCAAATAGAAAGCTACATGTAGATGCTGTTAACTTGGTGAATTTTGTTTTTTCCAATTAACTGAATCTTTGATTTATTAGTCCTTGTCAGATCACTGATTTCCTTTTTTGCTAAAAAAGTGTCAAGTATTTGTAGTTGTTTAAATCTTCTACCAAATCTCACTCATTTTGTTCAGTGCCATCATTTTAGGAGCTTTCTTCAAATTTTTTGCTCTTTTTTGTTCTATACAGTTACAATATCTTCCAATCCATTTCACTAGATGAAATTCAGGCAAAATTACATCTGGACAATTTTCCTTATTATTGGACAAATGAAAATGTCATGCATTGTCATCTCAGGGCCGCTTGGCTGTTTGTAATCTTGCTTGTGAGGGGCTAAGCAGTGGATCTGTCAGCACTGACCTGGCACTGAGGAAAATTTATATAGGAGGTCTTTCCCCAGAAATTTCAAGTGAAACTTTGCTCAAATTCTTTGGCAGGCATGGGGAGATAGAAGAAGGCTCAGTTGCTTATGATAAAGAAACAACCAAATCAAAGTATGGAAGATAAAAACCTAATATCATTTTTCATATCAAGTTCCTAACAATTACTGAATATATCCCTTATAACTTTGGCAGGATTTGGCTTTGTTACATACAAGACAGTTGAGGCTGCAAAAAAAGCATTAGATGACCCAAATAAGAGTCTTGGAGTAAGTGAATTGACCTGACATTGCTGAACCATTCTTTGCAAATAATAAATATCTTTTCTTAGTTATTAATTTCCATCTAATAAATATTTAAATCTTGACAAGTCATTGGAAACCACTTACTACTTTCTTTAAGCTTATTCCTCAGCAAAAATCTACTAGAAGCTTCTGTAAATTTGGTGGAAAGTACCATTCTTCTCTAAGACGCAACAATCTAGCTCAATGGCTTTTTATATCAAATAGTGACAAGTCTGGTTCTTTCATCTACCTCTGAACAAATGCAGACGGCCACATATTTATCTTCATGTGGGAGGATGGAGTTATAAAGCAATGCAGATGGGGATGCATGGGAGTTCTCCTATAGTTGTAATCTCCAATTATTAAGACCAGAGACATAAATTAAGAAACATCTTGAATGTTTTGTTGATAGGAATATATGGATGGAATCTAAAATTATTCCATAACCTTTCACCAAGTTTGCATTCATTATGGTAGAAGTTGCTACTCAGAGTGTTTTCTATGTATCGTGTGTTTTTTGTTAATTCCATTGCCTGATTTTGTTGGTAGGGAAGGAACATCACAGTGAAGCTTGCAGACTCGCACAAGAGTAAAGTGATACAAACACAGGCACCAATGTCAATGGGCCCGCTAGCCCTTCCCTATCAACATGGATTCACACAACAGGGGAAGTCTCATGCCGTCAGCCCAGACCCAGTAGGCTATGCTTCTTATACGCATGCCTTACCATCATACCCCACAACTTATGGGAATGCTCCCTCTGGCTTTGCACATCAACCCTCAAACTTCATATATGGGTTTAAAGAAAGATCAACCTGGGTTACCATCCACGACAACTGGAGTCACTGGATTCTCGTTTTTATGCAGCAAAAACCATGAAGTTTTTTTATTCCCAGGTTGTTCTTATCTTACCAAGCATGTTGAAATGAGCTTCACGTTTTTATATTCAACAAGATTTATTTCTTGGTGTTTTTGCTAAATGCTAGGAATGCCAGAGAGAGCAAATTGAGTGTCAAGCAACTGAGACTGGATGAAATTCCAGAGGAAAAGTGCTGTTCTTACATCCACAGGGAGACTATGAACTGAGTTGGTGTGCATTGCAGCTACTGGGTGAGGACTCAACTATATTTTAAGAAGTGTCTCGGTTACAATTAGCTGCAATTTGCCGATTGAACCTTTGTTTTTTTCATACATTTGTGTAATAGTACAGTCACTCTTTTTCTGAGTTTTCTCTGCTATAAAGATGCTGATTCTCAGTTAGTATAGGCACCCAATAGACTTTGTTGCTTTTCATGTGGATGGTTCAAGGTGATTGCTGTGATTTCTCAAACTGGCAACGGTGTTCTTATCATGCCTTATTTTGTGTCTGGAGTCAGGACTCAGTGTACCCTCATCTTTGCTTCATTATCCATTGAATGCATTCACAACGGTGTACTGTTTAACACCAGTCATCCATCTTTAATGAACAAACATTACTGTCGCTCTCCTTAATTTTTACTCATTTGATCTTCAAGTCATGAATTTTTTTACATCTGACATGATTGAGTGGTGCCTTTGTTGGAGTCTTGTGTCTGTGTGGATCACTGAGGCTCTTTTGATGCTTGAGTTTGTTTTTGTTCTGGAGTGTATTAAATAGAAACCAAGAAATATGTGGTTCATTGGGACAACTAGAAGGGCGATAGAGTCATGATGCATAAAGAAATTTCTCCAAACTTGTTTTTTTGCCTTTTATTAGACATAGCCTAAAAACCAACGAAGCTGCATTTCACAACATATAATATTAGACTTATGCTTATCAATTTTTCCAAGTGGCTGTCTTGTCAGCAAAGAGAGACGAAACAGTCTGATTTATAACATAAGAACAATGAACTAAAAACCCTCCTATTGAAGTTGACTTTATGCTTTAACAATTGATGGCAATCACTACCTCCATTACAATTGCTATAAACACGGTGCTTGAAAACTGCATTTTACTATTTATACAAATTGTGGATAATATTAATAACAAGCCTATTTGTTATCCGTGAGTTGGATTGAGGTTTCTGTCAGTCTGCATCTTAATTCATATGTCATTATTATTAAGGTATATATTTTAAGCACGCGCGCTTGCGCGTTGAAGTAGGTAGGAGGATATCCCGGACAGAAACGACAACTAGTTTAGATAAGAACAATTTGATGAGTTGATTAGTGGAGGTCCATTGCAACATTTCAATCGTCAATAATTGGGTAATTGCAGATAAGGAGGTTGGTTTTGTGAGAACCAATCAATGGTATTTATTTAACTTGATTAATTCTGAACATGCACCATTGCTACTCAATGGCTAGTGCCTACTGTAAATTTTTTTTTTTCTCCCTTGCACTTTATATAGTCTATTTATTAGCAAGGTTCCACAAATCAAATCACATGGATGTTCATGAGCACTGGTGCAGAGCATGCATACACATGAATTCTTGTTAGTTTAGTTCTTGACTTGTAGTTTGTTAATTCAGAAATAGTAGTTAGTGGCAGGTCTGGTTCGTGTTTGTCTAATGGATGGATGGATGGCCGATGGTAGGAGACTTAGGAGTAGAGAATGAGAGTGAGCATGAGCAGCACCTGAACCACCTGCTCCCCATGTTCATCCACACGAAGCAGAGCCACCTACAACTAGGTACCCCTCGTGTTCATTTTTCTACACAGTCCCCAATGGATGATGGTAATTAAACTAGAGAGAAAGGCAATTCATTTCATTTTCTGGTAATCCATTCCATGGCATTGGAACTGTCACCCACCACAAAAAGTCCCATTCAAACCAGGGAGACAATTGCACACGTGGCCGGCTGCATATGCACAGTCTCCCAACCAAGACATGAGGGGCCTCACTGTTCACTGTTCACTTCCGAGGCAGGCAATCCAAAGCTCATACCAAAAGATTCTCTCTTTCACCGCTCAAACACAGTTCAAAAAGGCGGATTGGGAAACATGCATGGCATCTTGTCAAAGGCCCAAGCTTTGGAAAGAGAAAGAGAAAAAGAAGACAGAACAATGAGAAGGGAGGAGATCCCCCTCCTAAAAAGCCAGTGCTTTTCCAACACATACATCCACATTCCATACCCCTCAAATATTAAAAAAAAGTCACCATCTTTTCTGGACAAA
Organism: Dioscorea cayenensis subsp. rotundata; assembly: GCF_009730915.1. Lineage (NCBI taxonomy): Eukaryota > Viridiplantae > Streptophyta > Magnoliopsida > Dioscoreales > Dioscoreaceae > Dioscorea > Dioscorea cayenensis. Next base: position 785,367 of record NC_052486.1, on the reverse strand, counting down.
GAGCCTGGAGATTGGATGAATGAAAGAGACAGTATACGTGTACAAGTTTGGTATGTATGTATTATTGACTAACTTGCAGTAGTAACAGTAGTGCGAGGTGTAGAAGAGACCGAGGATGGAGACAAGAGTGCCCCACTTGCTTTATAAAGAATACCACTTCTCTTTTGTCTCTCTCTCTCTTTCTCTCTCTCTCTCTCTTTTCTCTTTAGTCATGAAGGAGCAGTAGAGAGAGAGAGAGAGAGAGAAAGAGAGGGTGATGGATATGGGTTCAAGCTCTCTGCCGGCATCTCTGGCCTGTGGTTCCAATGACTCTCTCAACGGGCTCAAGTTTGGGAAAAAGATCTACTTTGAGGATGGGGGCGGTGGTGGGAGCTCCTCTAAGGCTTCTTCCGGGCAGGCGCCGGCGAAGAAGGGGAAGATCGGAGTGCAGGGGGTGCAGCAGCCTCCAAGGTGTCAAGTGGAGGGCTGCAATGTGGATCTCAGTGATACCAAGGCCTACTATTCCAAGCACAAGGTTTGTGGTATGCATTCCAAGTCCCCCAAGGTCATTGTGGCTGGCTTGGAACAGAGGTTCTGTCAGCAGTGCAGCAGGTCAGTGTTCAATAAACACTCTTGTGTTTCTCTGTTTGATTTTTTCGTGCTCCTCTTCTTCCAATTTGTTTGTTTGTTTCTTTATTTGTTTGATTGTGTTAATGATGTTTGGTTGATTGGTTGGTTTCATTTCTAGGGCTTTGCTAATTGCATACAAGTGTGATTTTATTGATTGATAGCTTCGCATCAACCTTGTCTTTGAATTCTGAGGGAAAGCTTGCATCTTTCTTTCCTATTCCTGTTACTATTGGGAGATCATCTGGAGATTGTTTGTTCAAGGGGTTTTTCTTCCTTTTCTCTCCATAATAAAAAAAGTTGTTTGTTAGGTCATGGGTCACTTCAAAAAAATGACGCAATTAGTGTGTGAAAGAGAAGGTATATGGTGTGTTTGGCCTTGATCAATCTTTCTCAAACATACATTTGATTGATACTGCTGATTAGGTAGGCTTAGTTTCAGTTATATATATATATATATATCAATATTGGTCTTTTTCATCCATTTTTGCTCCTGTTTTCTTGTTCTTCAGCTAATCTATGAGCTTGTGTTTCTTATTTCGATGTCATATAAGAATTTTTCGTCCTATAGAACCTGTGAAGAGAAGTTGATTGATTATCCAGTTTACCTTGTTTAGCATTAAGAGAACATGTTGCTATGTATTTGGCTTTGATATTCAGTAGAAAGTTCTTGTCCCTTTTTTCGGTTTTGTAGGTAGAGGTTTTTTGGGTTTAACATTTATGTCGGTGACATGTCCATTACTGTGACTTTGTTGGTAATAATAGCATGAAAAGTTGTCTGGTTTCTTCAAGTCATTTATATCTACTTCACTTGTTTATTCCACTTTGGAACTCTCATATAATGTCAAACCCTGCTTTTGAGAATGTATTTAAACTTTTGACTGCAATCTGGTTTAATTTGTCAGTACACCTACACCTGATCTCTCTTTGAACTTTTTGGTGCGGAGTGGAGTATTGTTGTTGTTGATGTCATCAGTTTGATCATGCATTGAGTCAGTCTCTTTGAGCAGTAGAAAATCAAGTTGGTCTCATTTCCTCATTTTCATTTTTATTTCTCATTAGATGCGAATAGGTTAATACAAATTTACAAGATTTATCAATTAAAGTTTCATGCAATTAATGAAGCAAGAATTTTCTCTGCCAGTTGAACATGCTTCAGTTTCAAGGTAAACTGCATCCTGAATATAAAAGCATAGTTTGCATGGTGCTGCTATCTTTTGTGGTCCCAATTACATCTTCAGTCGAATGGCTTCTATTTTATTATCACACAATTATTAAATTAAGTCAATTGAAACATATTCGTATTCTAGTTGGACATGGTTGAATCCGCTGAACATCTCGTGAACCATATAACCTGTATCATCCTGGCATCCAGTAATTCCATGGGCATGTCCAGATACCATTGAATTCTAAAAACCATTTATCTTTTGATCTGCTCCTTCAATTGATGGTTGCTTGTTTTGCTTCCATAGGACCCTAATGATCTTTGTAATGGTTAAGTTTTTGTCCGTGCTGTGTCTACTTGATGTGTATGTGTGTTGATGTGCATGTCTCTTGTACTCTGTACAGGTTCCACCAATTACCTGAATTTGACCAAGGGAAACGAAGTTGTCGTAGACGTTTAGCCGGACATAATGAGCGCAGGAGGAAGCCACCTCCTGGATCCATATCACGCAATGGACGGCTGTCATCATCTGGCCATGGTTAGACACATCAAAATGTCCCTGAGTTCTCTGACTTGGTTTCTTTTGTTTTTGAGAGGATTTATGAAGTTTTCTCAAGTAAAAATCTCTTAACTAGTTCATAATGTTTTGACAGAAGATAGCGGTAGATTCAGGAGCTTTATGATGGACTTCACTTATGCAAAGCAAGCGGGTAACGACAGAGATGCTTGGCTAGCAAACAGGTCAGGCAATCGGGTTGTTGGCAATCATCAATGGCAAGGTGGTTTAAATGCTTTGGACCAGTGGAGTTGCTGCTCATGGTTTCGGTCCATCAATGCGAGGTTCACCAAACACAAACAGTGCTATGTTCTCAGTACCACCAGAGAATTCGAGTTCTTTCCGTGAATCTCTTGCTGGAATCTCTGACTCCAGCTGTGCTCTCTCTCTTCTGTCAACTCATCAGCCACGGAGCAGCACCACTACACAAAACCAAGTTCCAACGGTGATACCGGCAAACGCCAGCTTTGACATGTCCCATGTGGTGCAGCAACCAGGCATGCCTAGTAATTATATGGCCAATTCATGGGAGTTCAAAGGACCTCCTGAAGCCAGTGGAACCTCAGAAGCAATGCAACACCCAATTGAATTCAGTCATATTTCACAACCCGGCAACCAACGTTTCTCAGGCGAACTTGAGCTAGCATTTCAAGGAAGCAAACTTGGCATGAACCTCGATCCAGCTCTGGCTTTTGCTGATGATGCCACCCACTGGTCTCTTTTAAACATCTTCTTTCCACTGATTAATTGCTGCATAACTGTGTAATCTACACTGCTGCTGAGTTGGGAATTTTTCAGCCAGGACATGCATCTTTTTATTATTGTTATCATTATTATTATTATTTTGATGATGTTTTAACTTTTAGATAATGTAATAGTTTGGCTATTTTGCTGCATTGCTGTGTCTGAGAAGCTTTAATTAAGATTGGTTGTTTTCTTCTGCTCATTCTCCAGAACCTAAGGAACAGGTTGGTGGAAGTCCTCTAAAAAGTAAAAACCTGTTTCAAAAAATTTACTGCATGCCAGTCAGGCGCGTGGTACCAACCTTACTGAATCTACATTACTCTTTTGCTAACTTAAAAACAGTGACATCATTCGTGAAGCCCATCCAATACGGCAATACCAATAGATGTCTGAAATCAAATAGAGACAGGAAAACACAACAATAAATATTCCATCTTTGAAAAGGATATCCCACTTACCACATTTAGTGTGTGTATCACTGTGTGTGTGTTTTTTTTTCTTTTAAATATTAATTTAGTTCACATCCACAAAAACTTCAAATCCGGGCCATTCCTTATACGTGGCAACAGCATCTCAGCCCTCCATTTCCTTCCACCTTCATGAACCGCCAAACAAAACAAACGGTGGTCCTTCTCCCGCCACCGCCTCGGGTTCCATGCAATAAATAAAAAGGACATGTTGGTTCACTGGACTCTTGCTCATCATTCTACCAAATAAGAGGTCGCCAAGTGTCGCAAACCGGCATCGACTTTTTATTCCTGCGGGGGAGGATACCGGGATCTCAGGCTGTCAAAAAAATAAAAAAACAAGAGGACACTGCTCTCCCGCACCCTCTCGATACATGGATAGATCTCTCTCTCTCTCTCTCTCTCTTTTTGGCAATTTTTAGGGGAAAAATCTTGTGAAATGGTGGCGAATTTCTCGTAGATCCGCGAGGATCATCGGATTAGGGTCCTCCAAAAGGTTTGGATTTGGCCAGGTTGGAATTCTTCACCTTTTCCTTTTCCTTTTCCTTTTCCTTTTCCCTAGAAAAATTCGATCAAAATTTCTAAAATTCTTCTAGAGGCCTAGAGCAAGTTTGTTTGGTTTGGGATCTCACTTGGAGTTTTTTGTTTGTTTGTTTTCAGTTGTGTGTGTGTGTTTTTTGTTGGAGTAGTGCCAGAGATCTTGACTTTCGATTTCGTAGGAGTCTATCTTGGGGTTTTCTCAACGTTGCCAAAGGAATCGGTGTCCTGTCTCTCTCTCTCTCTCTCTGTTTGTGTGGCTCTGTCTAACATCTCCCAATCTTTTGGAGTTATAAAGATTTGGGCTTTCGTTTTGTAATTTGAGAAGATGCAGAGGCCTCCTCCCCGGCCAGAGGACTTCTCCTTGAAGGAGACCGCGCCGAACCTCGGCGGCAGCGTGCCCGGCGATAAGCTCACCACTACCTATGATCTCGTTGAGCAAATGCTGTACCTTTACGTCCGTGTCGTCAAAGCAAAGGATTTGCCCCCCAAGGACGTGACCGGAAGCCTCGATCCCTACGTTGAAGTGAAGCTCGGGAACTATAAGGGCACCACCAAACATTTTGAGAAGAAATCGAACCCTGAGTGGAACCAGGTGTTCGCCTTCTCCAGGGATCGGCTTCAAGCCACTGCTGTTGAAGTGACTGTCAAAGACAAGGACTTCATCAAGGATGATTTTGTCGGCAGGGTCGTGCTTGAACTCAATGAGGTTCCGAAGAGAGTTCCTCCAGACAGTCCATTGGCACCGCAGTGGTATCGACTGGAGGACAAGAAAGGTGACAAAGCGAAGGGAGAGCTGATGCTGGCTGTTTGGATGGGCACTCAGGCTGATGAGGCCTTCCCCGAGGCTTGGCATTCGGATGCTGCCACTGTCCCCAGTGATGTTGTTGCCAATATAAGATCCAAGGTGTATCTCAACCCTAGGCTTTGGTATGTCAGAGTGAATGTAATTGAGGCTCAAGACTTGTTGATTACTGATAAGGGTCGGTATCCTGATGTTTATGTGAAAGCCTCAATGGGCAATCAAATTCTTAAGACTAGGCCTTCTCCCAGTAAGAATACCAATCCAATGTGGAATGAGGACTTGATCTTTGTTGCTGCTGAGCCGTTTGAGGAGCGCTTGCTTTTGAGTGTGGAGGACAGGGTTGGGCCTAACAAGGATGAGGTGCTGGGAAGGGCCATGATTACTTTGCAGAGTGTGCCCAGGCGGTTGGACTACAAGCCTGTACCAAGCCAATGGTATAATCTTGAGAGGCATGTGCTTCTTGAAGGTGATCAGAAGAAGAAGGAAGTGAAGTTTTCTAGTAGAATTCATTTGAGGATATGTTTGGATGGTGGGTACCATGTGTTGGACGAATCAACTCATTACAGCAGTGATCTCAGGCCTACGGCAAAGCAGCTCTGGAAGCCAAGCATTGGAATTCTAGAGTTGGGTATCCTGTCTGCTCATGGGCTGCAGCCCATGAAGGCTGGTAAGGAAGGAATAGGCATGACTGATGCTTACTGTGTTGCAAAGTATGGACCAAAATGGGTGCGCACAAGGACAATCGTCAATAACTTCAATCCGAAATGGAATGAACAGTATACTTGGGAAGTGTTTGATCCTTGTACGGTCATCACCATTGGTGTTTTCGATAACTGTCACCTACAAGGAGGGGACAAGGCTGCAGGGACAAGGGACACCAGAATTGGGAAGGTCAGGATTCGTTTATCAACACTTGAAACTGATCGAGTTTACACCCACTCATATCCTCTTATCGTCTTGCTTCCCTCAGGAGTGAAGAAGATGGGGGAGGTTCAGCTGGCTGTCCGGTTCACATGCTCCTCTCTGCTGAACATGATGTATATGTATTCTCAGCCTTTCCTGCCGAAGATGCACTACCTCCATCCCTTGTCAGTCACACAGCTTGATATGTTGAGGCATCAAGCCACTCAGATTGTCTCGATGAGGCTGAGCCGTGCTGAGCCACCACTGAGGAAGGAGGTTGTTGAGTATATGCTGGATGTGGATTCTCACATGTGGAGCATGAGGAAGAGCAAAGCTAACTTCTTTCGAGTTATGAGTGTCTTGAGCGGCATCATCGCTGTCAGCAAATGGTTTGATCAGATTTGTCATTGGAAGAATCCATTAACTACTGTTCTGATCCACGTCCTATTCATTATATTGGTTCTTTACCCAGAGCTGATACTGCCAACCATATTCCTTTACCTTTTTTTGATTGGTGTGTGGTACTTCCGCTGGAGGCCGAAGCATCCTCCTCACATGGATACGCGTCTCTCACATGCCGAATCTACAACTCCTGATGAACTTGATGAAGAATTTGATACCTTTCCTAGCGCACGGCCAGGTGATATTGTGAGGATGAGATATGACAGATTGAGGAGTGTTGCAGGGCGGATTCAAACTGTGGTCGGTGATCTTGCTACACAAGGGGAGAGGTTGCAGAATCTGTTGAGTTGGCGAGATCCAAGAGCTACTGCCCTATTTGTGACCTTCTGCTTCATTACTGCCATTGTGCTCTATGTTACACCATTCCGTGTTGTGGCCTTGCTGGTTGGTCTATATGTGCTAAGGCACCCAAGGTTCCGCCATAAGCTTCCATCTGTCCCTCTCAATTTCTTTAGAAGGTTGCCTGCCAGAACAGATAGCATGCTTTGAGAACATCTATGGTTGTTGCACTGTTGTAATAATATGCTAAATTTGGAGTGGAGGTGATATTGATCATGAATTTGTTGTATGTGGTGATCTTCTTATTGCAAGTAAGTGTCTGTTCTCAGTTTTTTATACAATTGTGAACATTTTATGTTGTTTTCATGACAAAGTACCTTCATATATGTTATTTCTTGCTTGTTAATAATTTATGTGGTTGGTTTCTTTAATGGAGTCTAAATTAGATCACATCTTTCGGTTTCTCAACATTTTATATCTAATCAGAACATGTTATCTTCTTGATTGAGAGAGCAATTTCCAGTAGAGCTTTTTTTTTTTTTGGCAATGACTATGTATTGTTCTTTTTTCACCTTTGTTTACTGATCTGAGGTTCAAGTTGGATAATGTATTCAGCCATTGAATGGAAAGAAAAGACGCTCACAAGCTTGTGCAATGCATCTGTTATTTGATGAAAATGGTTAGGAAAATAATTGTGTACTAGATGAGCAACAACAATGCACAAGCTTCATCCTGGAGAATCAGCAGCTTACAACCAATCTCAAACAATGAGCAATCAGTCAATCAAAGCCAGGTACAACAACTACAAAAACAAACAGTATATACTCAATAATCATTCAGCACTAGATCAGATAGATAGCTGTAGTTAAGTGTCAAGCATCTCTGTTAACTTCAGTTTAAAGCATGCTGTCTATCCTGGATGGCAACCTTTTGAAGAAATTGCTTGGCACTGCAGGTAATTTGCTTCGAAATCTTGGATGCCTGAGCATGTAGAGCCCGGCCACCAGACCAACCACCCTGAAAGGAGTCACATAGAGCACCACTGCGGCGCATAAACAGAACATTATAAACAATGCTGTTGCCCTTGGGTCTCTCCAGCTCAACAAAGATTGCAGCCTCTCCCCCTGCGTCGCCATGTCCCCCACCACTGTTTGTATCCTCCCTGCCACACTGCGCAACCTGTCATACCTCATCTGCACGACATCATATGGCCTTGATGTAGGGAATGTGTCAAACTCTTCATCAAGCTCATCAGGGTGGACAGCCTCTGCCCATGAGAGTCTTGTGTCCATGTGCGCTGGATGCCGTGGCCTGAACCTATAGTTCCACATTCCGATGACAAACATGTAAAGGAATACTGTTGGCAGTACCAGCTCCGGGTAGCAAATGAGTATGAGCAGCAAGACATGGACAAGCACAGTAGTGATAGGGTTTTGCCCAGTGACTAACTCCGTGAAACCACTTGAACAAACTGATCATCCCGGAGAGCAATGCCATGATCCTGAAGAAGTTGGCCTTGCTCCTCCTCATGCTCCAGAGGTGGGACTCCACATCCAGCATGTATTCCACCACCTCACGCCGCAATGGCGGCTCTGCCCGGCCGAGTCTCGCTGCCACGATAGTCATTGCCTGGTGTCGCAGGGTGTCTAACTGGTTGACGGTGAACGGATGCAAGTAGTGCATCTTGGGAAGAAGAGGGTGACCATAGATGTATATCATGTGAGCTACGGACAAACAAGTGAAGCGCACTGCTAATTGGAGCTCTCCCATCTTCTTCACTCCTGATGGCTCCAGTACAAGCAGCGGGAATGAGTGCTTGTACACCTTCTCACTCTCCAATGTGGATACCCGGATTCTTACCTTCCCTATCCTTGGATCTCTTCCGGAGCCTCCACTGCTGGGGCCGCCAAGATGCCAATTGTCAAACACTCCGATGGTGATCACAGTGCAAGGGTCATACACCTCCCAAGTGTACTGCTCATTCCATCTGGGGCTGAAGGAGCCGATGATCGTCCTTGTTCGGACCCATTTCTGCCCATACTTGGCAATGCAGTAGGCATCAGTAGTTCCCCGGCTGCCTTTGGTCTTCATTGGAAGCAGCTTTTCAGCCCCTAGGATGCCTACTTCGAGCATTCCGATTGGCTGCTTCCAGAGCTGCCTTGCGGTGGGCCGCTGGTCGCTAATGTACATTGTGGACTCATCCATAACATGGTAACCTCCGTCGAGGCATACTCTGAGGTGAATTCTGCTTGCAAATCTGAGCTCCTTGCGCCAATCTCCTTCCAGGACTCCAAGGCCGAACTTCTCAAGGTCAAACCAGCGAGAATCCACTGGTCGATGGTCCAGTCTCTTCTCAAAGATGGTCAATGGTAGAGTGATCTTACCGAGCACATCGTCCTTTCGTGGGCTCACTCTGTCCTCGACAGTGAGCACCAGCTGTTCTTCAAATGGTTCTGCAGCGACAAACACGAGATCTTCATTCCAGAGTGGGTTCATTGTCTTGGCGGTGCAAGTCTTGGTTCGGAGGATCTGGTTGCCTACTTGCGCCCTGACAAAGACCTCTGGGCTTCGTCCTCTCTCATTTGGTTCAATGTCTTGAGCCTCAATGATGTTCACCCTCAGGTACCAGAGCTTTGGTGAGACATAGACCTTTGACCGGATATTGATCATGCCTTCAGTGTGCACAGAGGCAGCATCGGTGTGCCATGCATCTGGGAAGGCTTCATCAGCTTGCGTGCCAACCCAGACTGCGACCATTATCTCCCTCGTACCTTGGTGCCACGACGGTCCTCCAGCTTGTACCACTGGGGGAGCCAGAGGACTGTCTGGCGGGACTCTGGTTGGTACCTCATTGAGATCAAACACCACTCGTCCCATGAAGTCGTCTCTGCCCACCATCTCTTTGTCCTTCACATAGACTTCCAGCACTGAAGACTGGATTCTCTCCTTTGAGAAAGCAAACACCTGGTGCCATTCAGGGTTAGGTCTCTTCTCCAAGTGTTTGGTTGTGCCCTTGTAGTTGCCTAGCTTCACCTCGACGTAGGGGTCACAGCTTCCAGTGATGGCACTCGTAGGAAGGTCCTTTGCCTTGACAACACGCACGTAGAGATAGTACATTTGCTCGACAAGGTCGTAGGTGGTGGTGAGCCTATCACCACCTCCGCTGCCCATCCACCGAGCACCGAGCAGAGGATTTGCGTCTTTGCGCATGTAGTCCTCCCTGTTGCTGCTTCGCATTGTGCTTGAGACTCTCATGTTTTTCACTGATTTGTGTGTTTGTGGGAGACAGTGATTGTTGGATGGATGTTGGTCTAACAAGTGGTGAGTGAAGAAATTGTTCTGGTTCTATCTATATGCTTGTTGGGCGTTTGATATGTGCATCTATAGTAGAGCAGAAAGAATGAATGACTTTGAATGTCAGAACAGCAGTAAATGAAAGTTGTAATATTCCTGAGAAGTGGAAATGAAGAATCACAAGCATTGGCAAGTACCTGTTCTATGATAGGAGGACCACACTTCTATCCTTTTGGGAAGGTTTGCTGCTGCTGCTGCTGCTGATGATAATGGGTGTGTTGTTGTTGTTGTAATCTCCTCGTTTAGTATATATATACATTTGTATATGTGTTCTTGTGTGCAGAGATGACTCAAATTCTTGTGTGCAGATAACAAGAAACCTGAAGCCTGATTCTCAAGCAAAGCTATCATCAATTTTCATGTCTCAAAGGCCTTGTGGAAGAAACGAATAAGCACCCTTATGTGTGTTTATCTTGCCTTTTAGATAACTGTTTGTTTATCATAGCAAGGTATTTCCTTTTTTATTTTTTTATTTTTTTTTTAAATTTTATATTTGGTATATCAGTTTGTGATTAAATTATAAGGTTTTAGAATTTGGAGAAAATGGCAGAGACTAGATGTTTATTTGTATGTGCACGGTGCACCTAGGGGACAACAAAGAGAGAGCCTATTGCCTTTATTCCTTGCCCAAAGAAAACAAAGGGTCCCTTGTTCTTCCAACTACCAACTGTTCCCTAAAACAATTCAGCGCAAAAAATTTATCTCAGCTGACTTGCTAATCAATTATATTTTCACAATCAACCCTTTTTATGATTAGCTTGGGTATTGATCAGCTTGAATTAAGAGTAAGGTTTTGTTAAAAATGATTTACTAATTAAGAATTTAGATTAAGAAAAAAAAATGTATTTTAAAAAGTATATCAATATATTGATAATGTTGTGCATCAACAAAGTGTTAGTATTACTAATTATTAATCACACGCAAGGTATAAAATTAAAATGACAACAAGTGTATTAAATACGGAATATATGAAAACAAACAAACAAGCAAACTTCTCTTATACAATTTATTGGTACTTTTCATTTAGTATGTTAAACAAAGCTTCACACTCGTAATTAAGGCTTAGGTTGCATTTGCAAAGCTACCTTATATCCCTCTATCATTTACTTACAGCTCCTCCCTGACTCTATTGAATTATAAATTTAGAATTGCAATTTGATAAATTTAATATTTTAAACCTAAAAAATATTATTTTTTTAATAACTAAAGCTATAGTAAAAAAAAAATATTTTTTTTATCTATAATTTTTAGATAGTTATTTATTATTTATTACATCAACAAAATCATGTTGCAGCTAATTGAACCAAACTGTAACAAATTTATTTCACTGATGTCAAGTTTGGTATGATATTAATAATAATAGATATAATCATAATTATAGTATATATTTCATGCCCAATAAAAAAAATAACAATGTTAAATATAAATAATGAACATTTTTAGTCAATATGTCATATTCTTTAACTATATATTGAAATGCTATAATTATAATATAATTTATATATATATAATTGTGGATAGGTTATACTTAAGATTTGAACTCTAAACTTATAAGTAGGAGGGGATATGACTTACCATTATTTTATTGAATACGAGTTAATTACATAAGTTTAAAAATATATATATATATATATATATATATAGGTAAAAATGAAAAAAAGAGCTAAATGTAAGTCCAACTTATGGCCCTAGTTGTCAAGAAAATAGATCTATATTATTGTATGCACGTCAACAAAGAAAGGTCTAGCAACGTTTCCGCCGAAAAAGGCCACTGTGAACACCTGTAAAAGTACTACAAAACCCTGTCTTTATCAAGCAATGGTGACAATTAAAGGCTTTCTTAAACTCAAGACAAAAAAGTAAATGAAAACCATATGTCTTCTTCAAAATCTCAAATTAATTAATGATTTAAATATAAAATCCGTTAGTTGGAACTAACACTTACAGTTTGTTGTTGTTTTTGTATCCAAAGATAAACATCAACTCCTAATTACTATGATGATAAATATACTTGGATATATATATATATATATATTACACGATTCAGCTCATTATTAATTACATCCATGTGAAGTTAGAATCAGTGCAACCACCCTCAGCCAATCACTCAAATTATTTCTTCATGAAAGACTCAACTCTATTATTATTAAAAATGATGTAACTCAACAATTGGATAGTCAAATACTAGTGTAATGTGAGGGCAAGGGTTCAATATTGTTCATCAGTACTACTGATCATGAACATAGTTGTGTTCATTAGTATTGTTTATAGCTTGAGTGTGGTCTTTTTATGAGAGAAATAATGGTTTCATTTTCACCCCCTTTTGAGTTGTAGAATATTGAGATTTTTTTAAGATGTCAATAGGTCATCATAGCTGATGCACTTCCATACCTTATATAATTTTTTTTTTTTAACCACAAGCTCTTTTTAAATTTTTCATAAAAATATTAAATTCATGTGGACCCAAAATCTAAAATATTCCTATGTGCTTTAATTTTTTAAATTTCTATGGAACATTCAATCTCTATTACATATGGTGACAAGCCCCTAATTGTGAAAAAAAAAATTATCTATCAATTTTTTTATTTATAATTTAACACTTTTCTCTTCATTTCCTTTCGCAATAACTTTTTTCATTTTATTTTCTTCATAATGACTCTCTCTCTCTCTCTCTCATAAAAACAATAAAAATAAAAATAATATTAATAATATATTGTAACTATGCCAAGTAAAATATAAGGAGGTTTGAAAAAATACATAAGTAAAAATAAATAACAGAAAAAGTCCTTTTCAAAATGTGGTTTTCATAGCTAGAATTTTACTTGCCGCCATCTAATTTTTTTTAATTTATTCAAAGCTTGCCCCAAAGTCCCCAAAGTCTTAAGATGATGATGATGATGATGATGATGATGATGATGATCAGTATTTGGCATTTTCAGTCCACAAAGAAATCTTGCCATTTTTTGGTACAACGGAGCTATCGCGCATGTCATTACAAATCTCTTTGATTTATTCTTAAGATGAAAATATTTATCAATATTGTACATATTAACACACGTCAACAAAGACAAATTTGCATTCTTAATTAATTGGGCCAAGAAAACCAATTCATGTCTCCATCAAACATGAAAATAACAAAGATCAAAACCAACCCTTTAATTTAATTTCTCACATTAGTCAAATAATACTTTGATCACACTGTTATAATTAATAATTACTGCATCCGTATATGATATATACATGGTATTGGCATCTTGCCTTCCACATAAAGTAGCTCTGTTTATTAATAGACCATATCATAAGGAAAGCTACCAATTAAATAGTTTAAATACGTTGTCTTATTAAATAACAGAAAAAGTCCTTTTCAAAATGTGGTTTTCATAGCTAGAATTTTACTTGCCGCCATCTAATTTTCTTTAATTTATTCAAAGCTTGCCCCAAAGTCCCCAAAGTCTTAAGATGATGATGATGATGATGATCAGTATTTGGCATTTTCAGTCCACAAAGAAATCTTGCCATTTTTTGGTACAACGGAGCTATCGCGCATGTCATTACAAATCTCTTTGATTTATTCTTAAGATGAAAATTTTTATCAATATTGTACATATTAACACACGTCAACAAAGACAAATTTGCATTCTTAATTAATTGGGCCAAGAAAACCAATTCATGTCTCCATCAAACATGAAAATAACAAAGATCAAAACCAACCCTTTAATTTAATTTCTCACATTAGTCAAATAATACTTTGATCACACTGTTATAATTAATAATTACTGCATCCGTATATGATATATACATGGTATTGGCATCTTGCCTTCCACATAAGGTAGCTCTGTTTATTAATAGACCATATCATAAGGAAAGCTACCAATTAAATAGTTTAAATACGTTGTCCCCCCCAACCCCCACCCCCAACATAAGTGAATGATGTAATTGAACATAGTTAATTATACTTTAGAAACTTCAAAGATGAAGATATTAATAATTTTTTAATTGAAAATGATCATTTAAGGTGAATAGTCTATTATTCTTTCCAATAAGAATATAATTTTTATTATATATATATATATATATATATATATAATATACAAATAAGTAATTTACTGGATTGATTTTTAATTTGGAATAATAGTTCACTAATCCTCTTGAAGAATTTTTTAGTTTTATTTGTAATAGTAGATTTTTCAGTCATTTTATTATTGTCTTTTCATTACTAGTGAATCATGTATATTTATATATTTTCTCTTTATGTTTTCATTGTTATGTAATTATCTGTAATCCTCCGTTAAGTATTCTTTATCTCTTTTGCATTTTTTTGAATTTTTTTTAAAATATTTTTTAACAAAGTAAATAAATCATATGTGGAGAGTATATATACTTAAAACACGTGGAATATATGTTTTAAGTATACCACATGTTCACATTTTATGCAGTGAAAATTTGAACTTGGATTCATTGTGTATAAGGGATCATGTTGCTAATAAATAAACTAAAATATTAATAATTTATTCATTTTTTAAAATAAATAAATAAATAAATAAATTGTTTGTACCACAATTTTTGAAGACTATATGCCTCCATTTTTTTAATTTATTTAATTTCATGACTACGTATTACTTGCATGCTCTTTGCTCTTCGAGTGCTAAAGCACAAAAATAAAACGAACTCATTTCTCTTGATTTTGGAATCAGAAACCTATTAAAATTTATCTCCAATCATAGTAGAAAAAATATAATAGCATCATATGGGACACATGTCAAAATATAATAGGCTGAAATTAATATTGTATTCTTTGGTAAACAAGAGAGATAAACTCAAACAAAGCCACCACTCACATAAACTTATATAAAGACTGAGTGGGTGAAACATTTTTTTTTCCAAGTATGGAAGCAAAATAATAATAAAAATAATATATAAAATAGATAGGACTAGTAGAAGCCCAAGCAAATGGAAGAAGTTGAAAGAATATTAATGGTGCTCTATAGTAGTAATAGTACTATTTTCACAGCCACCATCTTCCTCTTCATCCTCATCATCATCTTCATCATCCCACGTACCAACCGTTCAAAGACCAAACCAAGGCTCCCTCCGGGGCCACCGGCCATCCCCATCATCGGCCACCTTCATCTCATTCGTTCCCTGCCACACCACGCCTTCGACAAACTCGCCGGCCGCTACGGCCCCTTGATGCACCTGCGTCTGGGCTCCGTCTTGGCCATCGTTGCCTCCTCACCAGACATGGCCAAAGAGGTCCTCAAAACTAACGACGCCAACTTCGCCAGCCGTCCCCAGAACCACGCCTCTCGAAGGTTCGGCCACGATGGCTCCGGTTTAGTTTTCGCACCCTACGGTCCTTACTGGAAGTGGATCCGCAAGCTCTGCATGTCCGAGCTCTTGGGTAGCCGCACTGTTGACCAGCTTCTCCCCATGCGCCGTCTCAGTCTGCATGACCTACTCAGGACGCTGCTTGATGCCTCCCGGCGGCGGCAGCAGGTGAACATCAGCGAAGAGCTAGTCAAGATGGGCATTGGCACCGTTGGGAGGAGCTTGGTAGGGTCAACATCCTTCCGGGAGTACTACTACGGTGGAGATAACCATGATGATGATCTGGATGAGATGATGAAGCTAACTAAAGAGGTTAACATGCTCGTCGGATCATTCAACGTGTCTGACTTCATCCCAGCGCTGGCCAGGTGGGACTTGCAGGGTCTCGACAAGAAGATCCAGGATGTTCACCACAGATTCGATGCCATGCTAGAGAGAATCATTGAAAGGAAACAAGACCTTAAATATTCAAGAAACAACAATAATTATCACCATATTAGATCACAAAACATCAAAGATCTGCTGGACATCGTGCTCGACATCGCCGACAATGATCATGATCAAGAGTCTGACATTAAACTCACCAGAGAAAACATCAAGAGCTTTGTCCTTGTATAAGTATTTACATATATATATATATATATATATGCTGTTCTTAATTATGTAAATTATATATATATATACTCACACGTGCATGCATGTATGCATGCAGGAAGTGTTGGTGGCTGGATCGGACTCATCGGCAGCGACAATGGAATGGACGTTGGCAGAGCTGATGCAGCATCCGGAGATGCTGGAGAAAGCCAAGTTAGAGATTGAAGAGGTAGTTGGGAAAGATAGAATTGTAGAGGAGAGGGACATTCCCAAATTGCCTTATCTACAAGCCATTGTGAAAGAGTCTCTGAGGCTCCACCCCGCTGCTGCCTTTGCACTCAGACTTTGCATCAATGATGTCAGGATAAAGGATTATGATATCCCAGCTGGGTCACACATGTTTGTCAATCTCTGGGCTGTTGGGAGGGATCCAAGTTACTGGCAGGACCCATTGGAATTCAAACCTGAAAGATTTCTCTTATTTAATAGTAATAATGATCATAATAATTATAATCAGGAGGAAGAGGAGGAGATCATGAAGATGGTGGACTTTAGAGGGCAGTACTACCATTACCTGCCATTTGGAAGTGGGAGGAGAGTGTGTCCTGGGATGAACTTGGCGCTTCAAGTGGTTCAGGCGACGTTGGGAGCGTTGATACAGTGCTTCGAGTGGGCACCAGATGACAAGAAGGTGATGGATATGGCTGAGGGAATTGGGATTGTGATTCCCCGGGCTCATCCCATCATCTGTGTCCCTGTTGCTCGTTTGGATCCTCTTCCCTACCTCTCTTGACACGATACTATACGTACATGCACGCCTGCTGCTGCTTATAATTAATCATTATTATTATTATTATTATTATTATTATTATTATTAATATGTACTTTGTGCTGTATGTCTGGTTTATATATATATACATGTCATCGGCCCTCATGAATTATGTTATCAATAAATGATGAATATTTGAGTAATTTATTTTGAGTAAGATATGCATGTTACTTCATGAACTTGTTATGAAAACTTAAATAGTACTTCTTCCTACAGAAAACCATAAATAAGATGATAATATATATATATATATATATATATAGGTTCCGTCATCTATGCACCATGCACGTTCGTAAAATCATAATCTACGAACGTTGCTATCAACCGTTGAATTTTGATCCAACAGTTGATCACTATTTGGTGAATAGTATTACTGTGTTTATGAACGGTGTCATAGTGAAAAGTGGGATACATAACAATTTGATCTGAACCATTCAATCAATTTGTGCATAATAATTAAACAAATCTGAACCGTCCAACCCTATTTCTATTACACCTACAACAAACGTACTAAAACCAAAATAAACTAATAAACCAACTAACCCATAATTAGCTCTCACTGTAGCAAGATTAATGCCATTGTGCTTGTTTGTGGACGTGAACATCATTGGCGGACCCAGGAATTTAGTTCAGTCCGAGCTTAAATAAAACTCAATATTCTTAAATTCGTCACCTTTTAATTTTTCGATGTTCTTTTTTTTAGGAAGAGGAGCGGGGCGAACCCACTAGAGACCCTAGGGACATGCACAAGCCTCGGTGGAACGAGTGGGGATGGGGTCACGCTCACGTGGGCGCTGGAACCACCCGTACACAACCACTATTCACAACTCCCAGAAATATGCCCTCAGCCGAGAATTGAACTCTCACCACTCGGTGAGAGCTCTATCGGCGACCCGTGTACCAATAGCCTCTCCTCAGTCCAACCACGACCAGTGGTAGAACCAGAACTCATCGATAAGGGGGGTTGAAGTCAACTACTATCATTGTGAGAGATGTTTTGAACAATTTCTCAAATTTTATTAAAACTTAAAATTTTAATAATTTTTAAATAAAAAAAAATTTCATTACTAAAATTTTTACATTTGTCATGCCACATTATCAATTTAATTTTTTCTTAATTATTAAAAAATTATAAAGATTAGAACATTGTTTTTTTTTTAATTTTTAAAATTTCCACAATTTTTTGAAAAAAAATTATTTTTAATTACTAAAATTATTAAAAATTTAACATTGCAAACTCTTGAATTTGAACCATAGTGGGCTCCTATCATCCAACTCCCACAAACCACTCAAGCACATGCCCAGTACATATTAGCTAAATACAAACAATATATTATTAAACATTAATATTTATATAAAAAATCTTAGCTTAACTTTCATCTGACACGATTCTTCTAAGGTATTCCGGTCGGCCAGCCTTGACTTCAGCCCGGGCTGCCACCCATGTGGGTCCGCCCCAGTCCACAAATAACCTTTCCTGTATATATATACTATATATTAATTCTATCCTTTAATGATGTTAGAATTCAACACGTGGCACACTATATTTTTTTTCAATTAGAGTTAATTTATGTTAATTCTATACTTGATGGTCTTCACATGCTTGATGGTTTTTTTTTTATTTATTATTGTTTTTACACATGCACCATGATCTTTTTTCAAATGCAAGTAATGACTTGCATTCAAATCAATGCCTCTATTTATAACTTAGTCCAAAATAAAATATTTAAAAATATTAAATTAAAGTACCAATGTTTGAAAATTTTCTTTTTTTGGCTAATAAACTAATTGTTTCATTTTTTTTAAATCACAAAAATCAATATTTAGTGATTAAAAATATTAATTTTGATTATTAATAATTTAGTTTTGATTATGACCAAAATATCCTATACTTTTTTTCCTTATTTTTTTAAAAATAGAATGGACGGTGGATAATTTTATCAAATAAAAAACAGAAGAAGAAGTTAAACATATATGATACTAGCATGGTGCTTAAGATCCATGTATCTGTAAATAATTGTTTTTTTTATAAATTAAATTAATTAAATATATATAGGGTCTAATCTATACATAATGTTAATTTCATCCCCTAATGTTCTTATTAATTGAGACATGATGCATTTTTAACAAGAAGTATAGTGCTCTGCAAATTCATTCAATAACTCTCTAAATTTTCTTTCTCTTTCATTGGAAAAACATATGTCTTTGTCATTATCATTATTGCTATGATAATTATCATTAAATATTATTAAAAGAGGCAAATGTGTATATATTTGCAATTGGGTTTTGCTTTGACATTTTTTTTCACGGGATTCACATCCTTTTAATTATCATTGTTTTTTTATATAGGTAGTGCAATCATACATTGTATTTTTATATTATATTATCAATCAATAACTCTCAAATGTCTCTTTCAATCTCATTGAAAAAATATATAGGTCTTTGTCACCGTCACTATTGTTATAATAATTATCATTAAATATTATTAAGAGGAGGCAAGTGTCACTTTGCAATTGGGTTTTGCTTTGATTTTTTTTTTCGCAGGCTCCACATTCTTTTAATTACTAGTCTTATTATATAAGCAGTCTAATCATACATTATATTTGTTATATTATATGATAATCATCCAAGCATCTCTTCACCTCAAACAAGCATTTATGTAACCTGGCCATGCTTCTGGTCAAAACTTTCAACATGCCTAGGTTCAATGGTCTAGGTTCTCCAGGGCAAAGTATCTTGGCATAGTTTATCAAAAAAGAACTGACGTTGTCTATTTTTTTTTTGTATTCATTATGGAAAATTTATTTTATAAGAGATGTAAGAATAGGGAGTGTTGTTGCCAGAATACAATAGTGAATTTTATTGGGGACCTTGATCTTGTAGAACTTAAAACTTGGAGGTCGAACAAAAGGAGTTGAAGTCTCTTCCTTCTTCAGATGCCAAGACATGTAACAGTGTGGGAAGTATTCCCCACAAACACTCCGATCGTTGCTATCATCTTCATCATCGCTATCATCACAACCGCCGTCATCATTGTCATTACAATCATCACTATGATCATCACCACTATTATGTTCATATGCATCGGCATTCTCATTATACCCTGACTGTTGGAAGCCAATAGAGCTTCCAGCTTCAGTGTTTACAGATGGCCTGCTAAAAAAATAATAAAAAAAATACACAACATATGTGTTGTAAGGGAATAAACAAGGGAACATGTAAATCTCATTAAGTAATAAGTCCATGAGCTTACAATGTATACGCAATCGATGTCGTGGTTGGGATTACACGTGGTCCTCCTTCATCCACATATAATATTGGTGTACGCAATCTCAACATCAGTAATGTTTCTCATTCATTATCGATGCTGATTATAGTACTAGTGTGTCAATCCATAGGCCAACTACATTTGATGTTCATATAATTGTCGCCTAAATTGAAGTTAATAGTTGCAACAATTGTTTCTTGTAACTCATTCAAATTATTGTTGTTTCGAACTCCAACCACAGTTTTATAGCCTCCCAAATAAGTAACTTTTTCATTAGACTCTTGTAAATGTCCACCGCAATAAACAATCACAGCTACTTCAGTAATACTCATCCTTAAAAAAAAAAGTTACATAATTTAGAGAAAAATTAAATTAAGATGAGATAATTATTATAAACTATATATACTATAAAACTTTTACTAACCTTTTTGAATACCAAAAGAAAGATAGTGTTTGAAGTTGGTGAAGATGAAAGTGGAAAGGAAGAGATATATATATATATATATATAGAGGGTTTTTTTTGGATTCTATGAAGAATAGGATTCTTCATACACCTAATTATACAACCTAAATATAGGTATATGAAGAATCCGTGCATGCTTGTATAGTTAGGGTATGAAGAATCTAATTCTTCATGGAATCCAATGCACCCCGTATAATTAGCTGCATGCTTGTATATATCTCTTCCTTTCCATTATCTAAGCAAAACCCTTTATAATTAGGTGTATGAAGAATCCAATGTATTTAAATTAATTTTTTAATAAATTTGTTAATTATAATCAACAAAATTAATTACATAAATTTGTTAAACAAAATTTGGGTTAAATAATCAAAGAAAAAAGAAAATTTATTAATTATAATACAAATAAAAAAACACACTTATATATTGCTTAAAGAGTTATAACTTTAAAATTTGTGTTTTCATATTCAAATATATTCTTTAAAATTAATTTTTAATAAATTAAAAAATTACATAATTTTTTAAATAAAATTTGGGTTAAATAACCAAAGAGAAAAGATAATATGTTAATTATAAAACAAATAAGGGATTTAAATTAAAAAAACACACTTATATATTTTTTAAAAAGTTATTTATTTATTTATTTATTTTTAAAAAGATGGATAAACCACTGCCATTAATTAAATAAAGAGTAGGAATACAAACTGAGCGCAAGCGCCAACAAAAGACAAACAAAACACCACGAGGAGTGGCATAACAAACAGCGCCGGATGAGAATCAGCAAAGGATTCTCAGCCCAACAGAATACAGTAACAGACTAGTCCGATAAATTAAAAAGTTATTTAAAATTTTAGTAAATTTTAAAACACTAATAAATTTTTAAAAAAAAATTGGTTAAAAAAATCCAAGAATAAGGCAATTTATTGATTGTAAAACAATTCAGGGGTTAAAATACAAAATCATGATTTTTAATTTAAAAATGCTGGGTCAGCAGCCCAGTCAGCGCTGACTCAGCGCTCAGTCAACGCCCAGTCAGCATGTTACATCACCCATGTGGGTGATGTGATGGTCCTAGGGCCATTTAGTTAAATAAAAAAAAAAATAGGGCCAAGCTATTAAAAAGCCCATAAATAAATAAATAATTTGACACATGTCACCAACCGGTCCCCCCAAAGTAGCGTGTATACTACATAAGGTTTCTGTTTCAGGACAGTGAAATAGTAACTAAAACATTATTACTAGGTTGACGATCTGACAGTTAATATATTTTAGTGGAAATTGCTAAAAAAAACCCTAAGTTTGCCACATTGCCAAAAAACCTCCCTAATTTTGCAATCCCCAAAACCCCATTCCTTTTACACTCCATAATTTTGAAACCCCCAAAGTATGTAACGGTGGTTAACGGAATGATTTTTAAATTTTATGGACAAAAATGCCCTTGCACGGGAAGTCGTGGCTGCAGCCATTTCGGTGGTGGGAGAGGAAGTGGGGGGTTTTTCATAGGGTCATTTTGTGTAATGTTTATAATGTATGTTTACCCTTTCAATTGATATGGTTGCAGTTGTACAAACGAGGTCTCCGTTTAAATAATGAGCTTTTACCGTTTAAGTTTTGTCGTCTCCGTTTAAATATCGGTATTCCTATTTAATAATATAGGTCTCTGTTTAACAAGTGATATCATCGTTTAAGAATTGAGAGTTTACTGCTTAACAATTTGTGAATACAGCTGGCTGAATGTGCTGTTATTGTCGCAGGCTTGGGATTATGGCGGTCAATCTAGTTAATGGGTGATGTTACTTGACACCGGTAGTGGAGACCGTGGCTAAATTGAAAGTTCACATGATCCCTCGACACTGGGAGATCATTCGAAGGATACCGTTTGCGGCATTTACTGAGTTGGAAGCCGTGTTCTAAGAGCGGGCCCTTCTTGATTCTCTATTGCAAAGGTACGATAGCCGCACCAATAAATTCAGGATCGGGGAAAGCATGCTGACTTTCAGGCCTGAAGATATGGCCCTCGTTCTTGGTCTGCGTTGCGATGGAGACGCAGTCATGTTTCAGAAGAAGAAAACACGCTCAGCTTTCGAAGAGAGGTATTTATCCAAAACCTACGAGAGACATAGAGACTCCATCAGGAGCACCCTTCAACAGCTACTGCTGGTGTACCTCATGGGTATAATCCTCTTCCCAAATACCTCCTGCTCTGGGCGCAGGCGACGCACAAGTGGCTTATGGAGGATATTCCACAAGCAGCCGCTCGAGTGCAAACTAGATGCGTGAGGAAGAAGACTACCGCAGGGTATATCAAGGGTTGCCGAGCTTCTTTGATCCAAGCATTGAACGACTCCGCGACATTTGAATACATCTCACCCCCAACGTTCGCCTCTGAACAGATAATTCGACCAATATGTCATATCCGATTTATTAATCAACCAGTCGATAGGCTTCGAGTAATGTGGCATGTAGTTCATT
The DNA here is from genome assembly GCF_009730915.1 of Dioscorea cayenensis subsp. rotundata. NCBI lineage: Eukaryota > Viridiplantae > Streptophyta > Magnoliopsida > Dioscoreales > Dioscoreaceae > Dioscorea > Dioscorea cayenensis. The sequence goes on along the minus strand of NC_052486.1, from coordinate 762,538 downwards.
CACGGTATCATCGAAATCTTTAGCCGTGGATTCCCACGGAATACGAAAGTATATATACCAGCACTCCTCTCTCAATGTCTTCCCTAGTCTGACGTTGGCTTTCATGAAATTAGCCTCCAAGTGTCGAAAACAGTATGCATGTGGGGAAGAAGGGAAGACTCTCGCAATAACGTTCACAAGGCCCTTGGACTTGTCCGAGACGAATGTAATTATCTTATGATAATCTCCTTCCTCGTATAAAGCATCACCTAACTTGGATATGAATCAAGTCCAATTGGCATCGGTCTCGTTGTCGACAATACCGAAGGCGACATGGAAGAAATCATTGTTTTCATATTTGCCTATAGCACCCAGTAGAGTACCCCGATACTTTCCAAGGAGGTGGGTACCATCGACAAACAGCAGCTGCCTGCAAGCCTTCTTGAATCCGACAATACACGCTCTGAAAGAAAAGAATGCACGTTTAAACTGCTCACCGTCTCTTTCCACAATCGCAATGCTGTCGAGGTTTGTCTCAACCACCTTATCCACCTATCAAAGCAACAAATCGTAGCTGGAGATGTTGCTGCCATCGAGCACCACCCGGGCATGCTCTTTTCCTAACCGAGTTTGCTTGTATGGAATTTGGACACCATGTTCCCGCAACATGTCCTTCTGAATATCGATGGCTTTGTACAAGAGCCGATCTTTGAGTTTCTGAATCACCCGTGCGCTTACCCATTTTTTGGACGCCTTCGGGAGTGAGGCAGATCCCACTCCACCACCGCAAGTATGTGACGGGTTGATTGTCTTTATTATGAAAGTATTTTTATTATATTCTTGTGATGCATGAAGGTGCCATTCACAACCAACGACAGCGCATTCCATAGTCACCATGTGTTTCTCGTTCTTTATGATTTTGAAGTTAAAATTCCGTTTGATTGCAAAATTTCAAAGTGCGTCCCTGAAATGTTCAACGCCTTCAAAACATTGTCCGTTATCCAACGACAACACTTCAGAATGATCTGACGAGGAAGGAAGCCATCCCACACCGTCAGGTTCGCCATGGGGTTGACCGGGAGCGTTCGCAGAATCCGAATTCCTACCAACACTTCTATTTAAATGAAATCATCCATAAGTTAAACAGAAACATAATGTGCTTAAATGATAAAATCATAATTTAAACGTTAAGTTAAATAGTTACACGATGAAGATAAAATTTAAATACAAATAGAATATATTTAAACAGAGCCTATCAAAGTTAAACCGTAATGAATGTATACAATTAGATAAACACAAAAGAGAATAATGTTACAACGAGAAAAACTCGTTTTCAGTAGGATTCGACAATGGCACATCGTCTTTCTCCACAACAAAATCGACTACAGAGTATTTGAAGATCGAGTGAACGTGACACATCCGCTGGAAGTCAACATCGTTTTTTATTGGACAAGCCGTTTTATACCCATCGGGTGTGATAAACTTCACCCTCACACGTGACACATCTCCCAAGAAGTCAGCGCCGTGAACATTAGTACTCTTCCCTCCCCGTTGTATCTGGCAATACCAGAAAAACTATCCATAATGTAACTACTGAACTCAAATCGAACAAACCAAATGAGAAGAAGAAGCAGAAGAAAAAGAAAAAGAAGAAGGAGAAGGAGAAGAAGTAGATGATGTAAAGAGTCTTCTAAAATGTGTTTCACAAAAAAGTACACAATTGTATGCATAAAGTCAGACATGATGTGGTTGGGCGGTATTTTTCCCACCATTTTAAAGGGAAAAAAAGATATTTCATTGCATGGACCCACTTGAAGTGACCGACAAGGGTTAATCCATAGAGCCAATCATTACTGGCTCCTTGGCTCGTAGTTCTTCTTCGTTTTCCACCATTGTCGGTTTCCACCATTGTCTCGAAGTTTTTCTTCGCTTGTAAGGAAGATGCTGCAATGTGAAGTCCTTGCAAGCGACCGGTCGACTGCAAGCGAGAAGTAACTAAGGGACGATAGAAGCCAACCTGTCATCGCTCGAACGAAAGTACTTTGAAATTTGTAAACCGTTTTTCTTCGTTATCATGACTCTCTCTGTTTAAATATCAATCTTTAATGTTTAACAAATATGATTCAGTGTTTAACATATTGGTTCACTATTTAAAACCTTTTTATATAGTTTAAACAAATATGTAAACCGTTTAAATATTATCATTTGACTGTTTAACAATATATGTTATTGTTTAAATTGAATGTTGTTACTGACATTGTGTTCACTAACAAAGCCTCCATGAAGAGAACACTTAAGCAGCTTGCTTGTTTACTGTTTAAATTTAATGATGTTACTGATATTATGTCGTTTAAACTAATATGTAAACGGTTTAAATATTTTGATTTAACTGTTTTAAAATATATGTGATTGTTTAAATTGAATGCTTTCTGCGGCATCGTGTTGAAGATGGATATTTTCCAAAACATCGTGTTACAGACATTCCATTAATCCTCTTGGGTACTTCATGGGTCTCTGTTTAAACGTCAACTTTTTTACGTTTAAACAATTATATATATTCTTTAAACTATCGGTTCACTGTTTAAATAATTTTTATATCGTTTAAACATATTTATTTTTTTTTGTTTAAACTGGTGTCACTGTTTAAACATATTTATTATTTGTTTAAACACCGTTGTCACTGTTTAAATAGTAAGGCGATTTTGTTTAACATTTTGTTTGTTTACAATGCCCTTTTTTGTTTTTAAAAATGTTTAAATATAAAAAATTGACACTCAAATAAGTTTGTTTCATTTAAAATATTTAAACATTTACAAAGGCCTCTGATTAAATATCAAAAGTTCACACTCAGATACGTTTGTTTCATTTCAAATAAAATATTTACAACATTTACAACATCCACAACATCCACAACATTTACAATGTCTTCACGGGCATCGGACACTTCCGAGTCGATCCTAATTCGTCTATTAAGATTTCGGCTTTCCTCAACAAGTATCTCTACCTTTGAATGCTCACGGCAGTTGCATAACATGCGCATCAACTTCAACCTGTACAACGTAGAACACGAACAGTTAAAAAAGGCAGTTAAACAGTTTAAATATAATCGATATGTCATGGTCATCCTCCTCTGGAGAATCCTCCATAATCAAGCAATAAGTGAAAAGATAGTTAAACTTTCTTTTCTTGACCAAGTCGAAACGCCCGTCCTCCTCCACTGGAGAATCCACACATTAAGGCAATTGCGCGGGCATTTCGACCTGGTCTAGAATAGATAGTTTAACTTGTGGTTTGAATGAAGCGAAGATCCTACGAGTTAAACACAGACAATAATATTTGCACACTAAGGAAAATTCCTTAAACGATGAGAACAATTCTCAAGTAATAAATATCAATTTCGTTTTAATTATGTGTCATGGTCACCCTCTCCGGAGAATCCTCCGCAATCAAGCAATGCGTGAAAACTTTCTTGTCCTAATCAAGTCAAAATGCCCGCTTAATTGCTTGCCCGTCATCCTCCGCATTAAGGCAATTAGGCGGCTTTCTGACTTGAACAGGAAAAGAAAGTTTAACTTGTTGCGTGATTGATTCTCCAGAAGAACATGATCATGACACATCCTTTAAACAAATATCCTGGACACATGAAGATGAAACTCATCCGAGAAGAAGCAGAGGACGAGGAGAAGGTGGTGTGCAAGGGAAGTGGTCTTCCTTCTCATTTATGGCGTGAAGTCAGTAAGTCGGTTGACGCTTCAGATCCGAGAAAAAAAAAGGAAAACGCACGGGGGATCGAGCTTTTCTCATTAACGAGAAAGAGAAAGGAGTTTTCCGATATATATGTCAAATTTTAGAAAATTTAATCCCGTCATTAATTCTTGTGCACGGGATACCATAAATTTGCCATTGGCCACCTGCCAACACTTTAATTTATATGGAAAAGATCAATATTTTAAGCATAGACATAAAATGTTTAAATGATACATTACAATGTTAAACGGTAATGCAAATAGTTAAATACTGACAAATAAATTAAACGAAGAGGGCAATTGTTAAATATAAAAATAATGTATTTAAACAGAGACAGGCGACGTTAAACGGGAATCAACTTATACAACTAGATAAACATAAAAGAGAAGAACTCATTTTCAGTAGGATTCGACAATGGCACAACGTCTGTCTCGACAAGATCGACAATGACATATCCGCTGGAAGTCAACCTCATTTTCTATTGGACAAACTATTTTATATCCATCGGGTGTGATAAACTTCACCCTGACACGAGGAACATCAAGCCCCAATCGCTCACGTATCTCAGCTAAGCTAACACCAATTCCCAAGAAGTCAGCGTGAACTATAGCTCTCGAATCGAAGAAATTCTCACCTTATCAAAAAACCGACAGAATTCAAATATAACAAACCAAATGAAGAAAATAAGAAAAAGAAGAAGAAGAAGAAGAAGAAGAAGATGTGATGAGCCTTCTAAACTTTGTTTGACAAAAGGCAACACAAAAAAATGCAAAATTGTATGTATAAAGATTGGACATGATGTGAGTGGTCGTTTTCTCCCGCCATTTTCAAAGGCAAAAATGAAATTTCATAACATGGTCGCATTTCAATTGAACGGTAGGGGGTAAAAGGGAAGTTAAACAATAACGGAAGAGTTTCCGGGGTTTGCCAAAATAGGAGGGGCTGTTTGGGAATTTTTAAAATTCACGAGATATAAACAGTAATATTTTATATATTTTATATTTTATGATGGATCAAATGCAGATAAGGTGGACTGATCTTTAAAATTCAAAGCATTGAATCATGTCAAGCAAAAGCCCTGCAGGCTGGGAAGGCAACCATTATTGCAGATAAGGTAAACAAGTCCCCAGGAAAATTGAAAGGCACATGGCACCCATTTACAGCATGTCCTACCAAAGTAGCTGGTAGCCTGGTATACCGGGGCTAGCTTGTATTTCAATATTATCACAGTGAAATTAAAAACTAAAACAAAGACTGAGATATTGTAGAGAAATAATGAGTAACATTTATTGCCCTTTAATACTTTCCTTCACTCTCTTGTCTTGATCATTTAACGTGACTTTGAGCCTATTATTATGTATTATTAATGAATATTCTTTTCCATTGAGTCATAAAACTTATATATTCTTAAATCCAATCTATCTAATTCATGAACCTGATTAATTTAACTGAATCTGAACCCAATCTCCGGATGCTAGCTACTTCATATGAACATTTGATTTAACCATTAAATTAATTACCAGGTTTAAACAATCAATAAAAAAAAATTGAGCTTTTTGTGCCTTGATATGAACATTTGCTATGTCACTACCGCTGTTTGTGCCTTGTTGCCACGTTGCATGCCTCGTTGTCACCTTAATATATAACTTATTATTGCCTTGAAATTTATATATTTATTTTAGACATTGCCGTTGCTTTGAGATAATATTTCTTGCCATTGCTTTAGGATGAGTTCACTGCATTGGATTGATACATCAATTCTAGATATTGGATTGATACATCAATTCTAGATAACTCCAATCTTCACTCGGGTTGATATTTAGTGAGCTTTGAAGTTGCAAAGCATGTGCAACAATATAACATAAATGTAGTCCAGTCCATGCATCCTCAAATGATCATCATTCTCAAGGAAAGAGTCAACTATCGCAATTGTAACGTTGCAGATCATCACAGCCTTTTAAGTGCCACATACACTCCATCTGTTGAGAAATGTCACACGAGGTAGGGCATAGTAAGGAACACCAACATTTTCGCTACATTTATAATTAGATTGCCATCGCTCTGGTAATACTCTATGATCAGGATTAGATTCTGAGGCATGGTTATTCATTAAGATATTTGTTTGAACGCATCTCACTGCATCGGATCATCTAGTTGGAAATATCTCGTTAAATAGCTCTTAACATATCTTTGGACACTTCCATTATCATCTTCGTCAGCGAACCCTAAGCCCATGCAGATAATGGAAAGCCCTTCAACATCTATTTCTTCTCCGCAACCGAGAAATGAAGCTTCTCTTCTGTATGTTTACTTATATATATATATATATATATATATATATATATATTATTTTATTTTTAACTTCGACATCATCCTTTAATAGGTTGGGATTTGACCCCATCAACAGAGACTAAATCATTCATGATCATCATCATTATTTGAAGCTTCTTGACGCCATATCTTCAATAAATCATTTGCACGTGTCCATCATTATAAGCTGCTACAACAATCATCAAAGCCTTTTATCAGCATCATGATCCTCATCAAAATCCACAGCGACAGCAACGGGATCCTCTTGCTTCCTCTCGATAGGATATCCATGACTCGTGACGCTTTAACAATATTCCCTACGTCAACGACAGTGATAACGATAAGATTAAAGTGATTCAGTGCCCATAGTTAATAGATCTTGGGATTCATGTATAGATTCCAGCTTGAAAGTGTTGGGCGATGACAGGCATCGACGGCGGTTACCGGCAGCAACAGCAGGCAACGGCATCAATATTGTTATCCTCCAACGATGGGCTGCAACGGTGAAAAGCAGCAACAGGCAATAGCAATGGCAGGCAGCGCCGACAATAACGGCATCAATATTTTATTTGGTGACGATGAAGAGCGACAGATCCTCCATCTTCAACACCTCCTCGGGCTTCTTGGACTTTTTTGTATTCACGAGCTCTTCAACAGGATAGCAATGATAAAGTGTTCACCAACAGTATGAACAATGTGGATGAGAACTGCGGCCTGTCCAGTATGCGGAAGCCTTGGTTGGGTCATCATCGAGCTTAGCAACTCTGTCATATGTCTCATGCTTGGGATATGATCCTTCCACTCTCAAGTGCTCGGTTTTAAGAGGACAAAGTCGTTGACGAGAGCTTGTTTGTTCGGCATGTCACAGCCGAACTGGAAACCGAGTTGAAGTCCAACGAAATAGTGACCTCTCATCATTTCCCGGCAGTGGAGATGTGCGAGTCATCTCCTCCTTCTTCGGTTCCGTCTTTCCTTCTATCTCCTTTCTGGTTCCTTCGTCTTCTTTGGCCTTATTCTCCGTCTGCATTTATCTTCTGTCTTCACAACCTCTTCCAGTTTTTTTTTTTCAGAGTCCTTCGTCTTCATGGGCTCCTCATCAAAGGAAGCAGCAATCAACGACAACTAAGGCAAGCGGCAACAACAACATCAAACGACGACATCAACACCAACGATGGCTTCAAGTAGCGGCAGCGACAAAGGCATAAAGCAACGACGGCGGCGTCAGGCAGCAGCAGTAACAACGGCGGCAGCGACTTTCTTTTCTCTTTGTATATATATATATATATATATGTATGTATGAATATAGGTTTGGAGAGGGAAAACAGAATAGAGACCTTCCTCTTCTCCTTCGTCTTTCTCCTTCGCTCTTCTCCTTCGACCGTCTTCTTCTTGTTTCTTTCTCTCGCTCCTTCGTCTTCAATCCTCTCTCAGTAAGCGATCTTCTTCTTTTCTTCGTCTTCTTCCCTCTTCCATTCTCCTCGCGTCTTCTCCTTTTTAAAAATACCCGAGCGGTTGGATGAAAGAGTGGTGCGTTCGTGAGGGACGGTGGGGGCGGTTGTGAAGATAACGTGTTGATCGTGGGGGCCACGACTTAACACAGCTAATTTTTTTTTAATTAATTTTTTTTATTTTATTTTATTTTATATTTTTTTATTTTATTTTATTTTATTATTTTTTTATTTTATTTTTTTTATATTTTTTTTATATTATATATATAGTTCACTGATTAGATTTACTTTATTTATTTGATGATTTTATTTTATTTTTTTATTTTATTTTTATTATTTATTATTATTATTATTTTATTTTTAACCGTTATTATTATTATTATTATTATTATTATATTTGTTTATTTATTATTATTTTTAATTATTATTATTATTTTTTAGTTATTTATTTATATATATATATTATATATATATATATATATATATTATTTTTTTATTATCATTTCATTTGATTTATTTCATTTTAATTATTATATATTTTATTATTATTATTATTATTTTATTTATTTATTTTTTATCTGATTTCGATTATATTATTTGATTATATATATATATATTATCTTTATCTAATTTGATTTCGATTTGATTTATTTATCTATTTATTTAGTAATTTATATATTATCAGATTATTTATTTTAATTATATATATATATATATATATATTTATCTGAGTTGATTTATTTATTTCTTATTATACATATATATTTTTTTAAAAAATTTATCTTATTATATATGTATATATACATTTTATCATTTGATTTATTTGATTTTATCTTTCATCTTATTTAAATTTTTTTATTATTTTTTTTTATTTTTTTTTTACTCATTATATATATTTGCCTCAAGATATGTGCTCTCCGCTGATCTTGAGAATTGGATATTTTTTTTCGAGATATATTTGGGATGTAGCCTCAGATCGGTGCTCTCAGTGATCTTGAGATTTGAGTGTTTTTGAGACTCGAGCTCTCGATGATCGAGTGCTCTTAGACATGTGGTCTTGAGATTTGTGTATTTTTGGATATTTTGGATCGCCTCGAGATCGGTGCTCTCGGTTGATCCGGGGGTTTGAGCATTTTAGACTGCCTCGAGATCTGTGCTCTTGGCTGGTCTTGAGATTTGTGTATTTTGGATATTTTGGATCGCCTCGAGATCAGTGCTCTCGGCTGATCCGGGGGTTTGAGCATTTTAGACTGCCTCGAGATCTGTGCTCTTGGCTGGTCTTAAGATTTGTGTATTTTTTAATATTTTGGATCGCCTCGAGATCGGTGCTCTCGGTTGATCTTGAGATTTGAGTATTTTAGACCGCCTCGAGATCTGTGCTCTCGGCTGGTCTTAAGATTTGTGTATTTTTTAATATTTTGGATCGCCTCGAGAGATCT
>NC_052486.1:745114-752615 GCF_009730915.1 Dioscorea cayenensis subsp. rotundata | reverse complement strand
CCTAAACCCTAAACCCTAAACCCTAAACCCTAAACCCTAAACCCTAAACCCTAAAACCCTAAACCCTAAACCCTAAACCCTAAACCCTAAACCCTAAACCCTAAACCCCTAACCCCTAAACCCTAAACCCTAAACCCTAAACCCTAAACCCTAAACCCTAAACCCTAAACCCTAAACCCTAAACCCTAAACCCTAAACCCTAAACCCTAAAACCCTAAAACCCTAAACCCTAAACCCTAAAACCCTAAACCCTAAACCCTAAACCCTAAACCCTAAACCCTAAACCCTAAACCCTAAAACCCTAAACCCTAAACCCTAAACCCTAAACCCTAAACCCTAAACCCTAAACCCTAAACCCTAAACCCTAAACCCTAAACCCTAAACCCCTAAACCCTAAACCCTAAACCCTAAACCCTAAACCCTAAACCCTAAACCCTAAACCCTAAACCCTAAAACCCTAAACCCTAAACCCTCAAACCCTAAACCCTAAACCCTAAACCCTAAACCCTAAACCCTAAACCCTAAACCCTAAACCCTAAACCCTAAACCCTAAACCCTAAAACCCTAAACCCTAAACCCTAAACCCTAAACCCTAAACCCTAAACCCTAAACCCTAAACCCTAAACCCTAAACCCTAAACCCTAAACCCTAAAACCCTAAACCCTAAACCCTAAACCCCTAAACCCTAAACCCTAAACCCTAAAACCCTAAACCCTAAACCCTAAACCCTAAAACCCTAAACTCCTAAACCCTAAACCCTAAACCCTAAACCCTAAACCCTAAACCCTAAACCCTAAAACCCTAAACCCTAAACCCTAAACCCTAAACCCTAAACCCTAAACCCTAAACCCTAAAACCCTAAACCCTAAAACCCTAAACCCTAAACCCTAAACCCTAAACCCTAAACCCTAAAACCCTAAAACCCTAAAACCCTAAACCCTAAACCCTAAACCCTAAAACCCTAAACCCTAAACCCTAAACCCTAAACCCTAAACCCTAAACCCTAAACCCTAAACCCTAAACCCTAAACCCTAAACCCTAAAACCCTAAACCCTAAACCCTAAACCCTAAACCCTAAACCCTAAACCCTAAACCCTAAACCCTAAACCCTAAACCCTAAACCCTAAACCCTAAAACCCTAAACCCTAAACCTAAACCCTAAACCCTAAACCCTAAACCCTAAACCCTAAACCCTAAACCCTAAACCCTAAACCCTAAACCCTAAACCCTAAACCCTAAAACCCTAAACCCTAAACCCTAAACCCTAAAACCCTAAACCCTAAACCCTAAACCCTAAACCCTAAACCCTAAACCCTAAACCCTAAACCCTAAACCCTAAACCCTAAACCCTAAACCCTAAACCCTAAACCCTAAACCCTAAACCCTAAACCCTAAACCCTAAACCCTAAACCCTAAACCCTAAACCCTAAACCCTAAACCCTAAACCCTAAACCCTAAACCCTAAACCCTAAACCCTAAACCCTAAACCCTAAACCCTAAACCCTAAACCCTAAACCCTAAACCCTAAACCCTAAACCTTAAACCCTAAAACCCTAAACCCTAAACCCTAAAACCCTAAACCCTAAACCCTAAACCCTAAACCCTAAACCCTAAAACCCTAAAACCCTAAACCCTAAACCCTAAAACCCTAAACCCTAAAACCCTAAAACCCTAAACCCTAAACCCTAAACCCTAAACCCTAAACCCTAAACCCTAAACCCTAAACCCTAAACCCTAAAACCCTAAACCCTAAACCCTAAAACCCTAAACCCTAAACCCTAAACCCTAAACCCTAAACCCTAAACCCTAAACCCTAAAACCCTAAACCCTAAACCCTAAACCCTAAACCCTAAACCCTAAACCCTAAACCCTAAACCCTAAAACCCTAAACCCTAAACCCTAAACCCTAAACCCTAAACCCTAAAACCCTAAACCCTAAACCCTAAAACCCTAAACCCTAAACCCTAAACCCTAAACCCTAAACCCTAAACCCTAAACCCTAAAACCCTAAACCCTAAACCCTAAAACCCTAAACCCTAAACCCTAAACCCTAAACCCTAAACCCTAAAACCCTAAAACCCTAAACCCTAAACCCTAAACCCTAAACCCTAAACCCTAAACCCTAAACCCTAAAACCCTAAACCCTAAACCCTAAACCCTAAACCCTAAACCCTAAACCCTAAACCCTAAACCCTAAACCCTAAACCCTAAACCCTAAACCCTAAACCCTAAACCCTAAACCCTAAACCCTAAAACCCTAAACCCTAAACCCTAAACCCTAAACCCTAAACCCTAAAACCCTAAACCCTAAACCCTAAAACCCTAAAACCCTAAACCCTAAACCCTTAAAACCCTAAACCCTAAACCCTAAACCCTAAACCCTAAACCCTAAACCCTAAACCCTAAACCCTAAACCCTAAACCCTAAAACCCTAAACCCTAAACCCTAAACCCTAAACCCTAAAACCCTAAACCCTAAACCCTAAACCCTAAACCCTAAACCCTAAACCCTAAAACCCTAAACCCTAAACCCTAAACCCTAAACCCTAAACCCTAAAACCCTAAACCCTAAACCCTAAAACCCTAAACCCTAAAACCCTAAACCCTAAACCCTAAACCCTAAACCCTAAACCCTAAACCCTAAACCCTAAACCCTAAACCCTAAAACCCTAAACCCTAAACCCTAAACCCTAAAACCCTAAACCCTAAAACCCTAAACCCTAAAACCCTAAACCCTAAACCCTAAACCCTAAACCCTAAACCCTAAACCCTAAACCCTAAACCCTAAACCCTAAACCCTAAAACCCTAAACCCTAAACCCTAAACCCTAAACCCTAAACCCTAAACCCTAAACCCTAAAACCCTAAACCCTAAACCCTAAACCCTAAACCCTAAACCCTAAACCCTAAACCCTAAACCCTAAACCCTAAACCCTAAACCCTAAACCCTAAACCCTAAACCCTAAACCCTAAACCCTAAACCCTAAACCCTAAACCCTAAACCCTAAACCCTAAACCCTAAACCCTAAACCCTAAACCCTAAACCCTAAACCCTAAACCCTAAACCCTAAAACCCTAAACCCTAAACCCTAAACCCTAAACCCTAAAACCCTAAACCCTAAACCCTAAACCCTAAACCCTAAAACCCTAAACCCTAAACCCTAAACCCTAAACCCTAAACCCTAAACCCTAAACCCTAAAACCCTAAACCCTAAACCCTAAACCCTAAAACCCTAAACCCTAAAACCCTAAACCCTAAACCCTAAACCCTAAACCCTAAAACCCTAAACCCTAAACCCTAAACCCTAAACCCTAAACCCTAAACCCTAAACCCTAAAACCCTAAACCCTAAACCCTAAACCCTAAAACCCTAAAACCCTAAACCCTAAACCCTAAACCCTAAACCCTAAACCCTAAACCCTAAACCCTAAACCCTAAACCCTAAACCCTAAAACCCTAAACCCTAAACCCTAAACCCTAAACCCTAAACCCTAAACCCTAAACCCTAAACCCTAAAACCCTAAACCCTAAACCCTAAACCCTAAACCCTAAAACCCTAAACCCTAAACCCTAAACCCTAAACCCTAAACCCTAAACCCTAAACCCTAAACCCTAAACCCTAAAACCCTAAACCCTAAACCCTAAACCCTAAACCCTAAACCCTAAACCCTAAACCCTAAACCCTAAACCCTAAACCCTAAACCCTAAAACCCTAAACCCTAAACCCTAAACCCTAAACCCTAAAACCCTAAACCCTAAACCCTAAACCCTAAACCCTAAACCCTAAACCCTAAACCCTAAACCCTAAACCCTAAACCCTAAAACCCTAAAACCCTAAACCCTAAACCCTAAACCCTAAAACCCTAAAACCCTAAACCCTAAAACCCTAAACCCTAAACCCTAAACCCTAAACCCTAAACCCTAAAACCCTAAACCCTAAACCCTAAAACCCTAAACCCTAAACCCTAAAACCCTAAACCCTAAACCCTAAACCCTAAACCCTAAACCCTAAACCCTAAACCCTAAACCCTAAACCCTAAACCCTAAACCCTAAACCCTAAACCCTAAACCCTAAACCCTAAACCCTAAACCCTAAACCCTAAACCCTAAACCCTAAACCCTAAACCCTAAAACCCTAAACCCTAAACCCTAAAACCCTAAAACCCTAAACCCTAAAACCCTAAACCCTAAACCCTAAACCCTAAAACCCTAAACCCTAAACCCTAAAACCCTAAAACCCTAAACCCTAAACCCTAAACCCTAAACCCTAAACCCTAAAACCCTAAACCCTAAACCCTAAACCCTAAACCCTAAAACCCTAAACCCTAAACCCTAAACCCTAAACCCTAAACCCTAAAACCCTAAACCCTAAAACCCTAAACCCTAAACCCTAAACCCTAAACCCTAAACCCTAAACCCTAAACCCTAAACCCTAAACCCTAAAACCCTAAAACCCTAAACCCTAAACCCTAAACCCTAAACCCTAAACCCTAAAACCCTAAACCCTAAACCCTAAACCCTAAACCCTAAACCCTAAACCCTAAACCCTAAACCCTAAACCCTAAACCCTAAACCCTAAACCCTAAACCCTAAAACCCTAAACCCTAAACCCTAAAACCCTAAACCCTAAAACCCTAAACCCTAAACCCTAAACCCTAAACCCTAAACCCTAAACCCTAAACCCTAAACCCTAAAACCCTAAACCCTAAACCCTAAACCCTAAAACCCTAAACCCTAAACCCTAAACCCTAAAACCCTAAACCCTAAAACCCTAAACCCTAAACCCTAAACCCTAAAACCCTAAACCCTAAAACCCTAAACCCTAAACCCTAAACCCTAAACCCTAAAACCCTAAACCCTAAACCCTAAACCCTAAACCCTAAACCCTAAACCCTAAAACCCTAAACCCTAAACCCTAAACCCTAAAACCCTAAACCCTAAACCCTAAACCCTAAACCCTAAACCCTAAACCCTAAACCCTAAACCCTAAACCCTAAACCCTAAACCCTAAACCCTAAACCCTAAACCCTAAACCCTAAACCCTAAACCCTAAACCCTAAACCCTAAACCCTAAACCCTAAACCCTAAACCCTAAACCCTAAAACCCTAAACCCTAAACCCTAAACCCTAAAACCCTAAACCCTAAAACCCTAAACCCTAAACCCTAAAACCCTAAACCCTAAACCCTAAACCCTAAAACCCTAAACCCTAAAACCCTAAACCCTAAACCCTAAACCCTAAACCCTAAAACCCTAAAACCCTAAACCCTAAAACCCTAAACCCTAAACCCTAAACCCTAAACCCTAAACCCTAAACCCTAAACCCTAAACCCTAAACCCTAAACCCTAAACCCTAAACCCTAAAACCCTAAACCCTAAACCCTAAACCCTAAACCCTAAACCCTAAAACCCTAAACCCTAAACCCTAAACCCTAAACCCTAAACCCTAAAACCCTAAACCCTAAAACCCTAAACCCTAAACCCTAAACCCTAAAACCCTAAACCCTAAACCCTAAACCCTAAACCCTAAACCCTAAACCCTAAACCCTAAACCCTAAACCCTAAACCCTAAACCCTAAACCCTAAACCCTAAACCCTAAACCCTAAACCCTAAACCCTAAACCCTAAACCCTAAACCCTAAACCCTAAACCCTAAACCCTAAACCCTAAACCCTAAACCCTAAAACCCTAAACCCTAAACCCTAAACCCTAAACCCTAAACCCTAAAACCCTAAAACCCTAAACCCTAAACCCTAAACCCTAAACCCTAAAACCCTAAACCCTAAAACCCTAAACCCTAAACCCTAAAACCCTAAAACCCTAAAACCCTAAACCCTAAACCCTAAACCCTAAACCCTAAACCCTAAACCCTAAACCCTAAACCCTAAACCCTAAACCCTAAACCCTAAACCCTAAAACCCTAAACCCTAAAACCCTAAACCCTAAAACCCTAAACCCTAAACCCTAAACCCTAAAACCCTAAACCCTAAACCCTAAAACCCTAAACCCTAAACCCTAAAACCCTAAACCCTAAAACCCTAAACCCTAAACCCTAAAACCCTAAAACCCTAAAACCCTAAACCCTAAACCCTAAAACCCTAAACCCTAAACCCTAAACCCTAAACCCTAAACCCTAAACCCTAAACCCTAAACCCTAAACCCTAAACCCTAAACCCTAAACCCTAAAACCCTAAACCCTAAACCCTAAACCCTAAACCCTAAACCCTAAACCCTAAACCCTAAACCCTAAACCCTAAACCCTAAAACCCTAAACCCTAAACCCTAAACCCTAAACCCTAAAACCCTAAAACCCTAAAACCCTAAACCCTAAACCCTAAACCCTAAACCCTAAACCCTAAAACCCTAAACCCTAAACCCTAAACCCTAAACCCTAAACCCTAAACCCTAAAACCCTAAACCCTAAACCCTAAACCCTAAAACCCTAAACCCTAAACCCTAAAACCCTAAAACCCTAAACCCTAAACCCTAAACCCTAAACCCTAAACCCTAAACCCTAAACCCTAAACCCTAAACCCTAAACCCTAAACCCTAAACCCTAAACCCTAAACCCTAAACCCTAAACCCTAAAACCCTAAACCCTAAAACCCTAAACCCTAAACCCTAAACCCTAAACCCTAAACCCTAAACCCTAAACCCTAAACCCTAAACCCTAAACCCTAAAACCCTAAACCCTAAACCCTAAACCCTAAAACCCTAAACCCTAAACCCTAAAACCCTAAACCCTAAAACCCTAAACCCTAAACCCTAAACCCTAAACCCTAAAACCCTAAACCCTAAACCCTAAAACCCTAAAACCCTAAACCCTAAACCCTAAACCCTAAACCCTAAACCCTAAAACCCTAAACCCTAAACCCTAAAACCCTAAACCCTAAACCCTAAACCCTAAACCCTAAACCCTAAACCCTAAAACCCTAAACCCTAAACCCTAAACCCTAAACCCTAAAACCCTAAACCCTAAACCCTAAACCCTAAACCCTAAACCCTAAAACCCTAAACCCTAAACCCTAAACCCTAAACCCTAAAACCCTAAACCCTAAACCCTAAACCCTAAACCCTAAAACCCTAAAACCCTAAAACCCTAAACCCTAAACCCTAAACCCTAAACCCTAAACCCTAAACCCTAAACCCTAAACCCTAAACCCTAAACCCTAAACCCTAAACCCTAAAACCCTAAACCCTAAACCCTAAACCCTAAACCCTAAACCCTAAACCCTAAACCCTAAAACCCTAAACCCTAAACCCTAAACCCTAAACCCTAAACCCTAAACCCTAAACCCTAAACCCTAAAACCCTAAACCCTAAACCCTAAACCCTAAACCCTAAACCCTAAACCCTAAAACCCTAAAACCCTAAACCCTAAACCCTAAACCCTAAACCCTAAACCCTAAACCCTAAACCCTAAACCCTAAACCCTAAAACCCTAAACCCTAAACCCTAAAACCCTAAAACCCTAAACCCTAAACCCTAAACCCTAAACCCTAAA
>NC_052486.1:670114-742614 GCF_009730915.1 Dioscorea cayenensis subsp. rotundata | reverse complement strand
CAGTTTTTTCTTTTTTTTTCTTTTTTTTTTTGGCCTTATTTTTCTTCCTATGTATGTTATGTTTTTTCCCTTCTTTTTTTTCTTTGCTACTCTTGCTTTTACCTCTCTACCATTTTTTTAATATACTCTTGTTTTAAATATTTTTTTTCTTTGAAAGGGTTGGTAAATTATTAACATTGTTCGTCACAATGTAAGTTTAAAAAATCATTAACTTTTCCCTTTGAACAACACTTATCCTCTTTAGTATTTTGAACAATTTGCATTGGATAAGATAGTATTTTTTGTTAGACCCAATGTGGTGGCTTGTAGTCTTATCCCATGCATCTAAAATATCATTATTTATCTTTAAATACATTATTTGGTTCAAGTGACCTTTACTACCTATCCAGTTTTAGCTGACAATATACTACATTAAATATTATTTAAAAAATAATACTTTGATTGGTTAGTGTAAGATTAGAAGCATAAGTACGACACTTAATGTGTAGCCTCTTTGCATGCTCAATGTTATATCAAATATATGAGGACAATATTTATGGAATTTTTTTATGTAATAGTTGATGCATGTCTTATTCCTCAAAAGTTATTATTCAACACACCTTATTGAAAGTTCAAAGAGGTCTACCCTATATTGGTCACCAGGTTTATTTTAGATAATATTGAATCTTTGATGTATATTTTTATTTGTCAATTATTATACTTCTCACTGGTGGTTACTCCTCGTAGCTGTATGATCTAGCTGTTGAATTGATTCAAAAGATTCTTTCCTATGTTGATCACTTGGTTTATTGTATATAATATTTGATATTTGACATATTGGTTTTTTTTTTTGCATGAGTATTATAATGTTATTGAGTTGTTAGCAGTGTTTGTGAGGACATTTCACATAATTATAGGAACTATATTGTGAAGAATATTTTTGTACTTTCGTCAAGTTCTGACGAATAGTAATGAAGTTGGCTTGTCTTGATTGTTTGCTTCCTAAGAATTTTAAGAAAGTCTAAAAAAAAAAAAAATGAACATTCCTCCAAGGGCTTGACCCCATGAGTCGTCAATCTGCTGAAGTTGTTTGATGATATGTGATGGAGCTTGATTGATGAGGCTAATGCAAAACTCAACATAAACCAAAGTATTAGAGTGACAACTTGAACATGTCTGTAATATTTGTGCGCATATGATATAAAATTATATGGGTCTTGCATCCATTAGTATGTTAAAAACTCTGTTGTATAGTTATGTATTTAAACACTTCTTAAACTCTTGTGTATGAGTATTTTCTACTATCATTGTTGTTGCTTCCATGCGTATCTTCCTTTTCCTCTACCCTGTTCTTGTGTTTATTATTATTGATTCTAGGTTTGTTTGGTCAGCCTTGCGGTGTCCCAAGGGTTAAGTAGAGGGATATCTCTTTTCGGAATTATCGCGGCGATTGTCGCGTCCCATGGGCCAGTGGGTCGGGCGCGACATCTTATATTACTTTGTTCTTATATGTAAAACATTTTTTTATTATTGTTTAGCCTTAATTTATTACAAATTAGTTTATATAGAATAAAAATTAGAAAAAATAATTACAAACATTTATTGGTTAAACCTGTGATTTTTATTAGTTAGGAATCATGATATAACCTATAAATAAATTTATATTTTTAAAAAATATTTAAATAAATATATATTTTTAGAAAATATTTATAAAAAATTATTGTTTTGCTCCTTAATTTCTTCTTGTGTCTTTTATAAAAAATTTTATAAATGTATTATTTTTTTTATAACAATTGGATTGGCCAAACTACAATAAATATGTGGCATGATGACTCAGCAAAGGAAGTAATGACTAGGATGATGATGTGGCAAAATATTGATGTCATGACATGTGAAGCTACAAGGGTTAGAAGATCATGACAAAAATGTTGTTTTGAAAATATTTCTCTCAATGGAGTCATGTGATGATCAACTATTTTTGGAAAGTGCATCAAGTTAAAAGGATCTCTTCAGAAGGGTAAGTTTTATTGAAAGTATGTTTATCTATCCTTGGTAAAATCCGAGATGATAAATCATATCTTTGATAGAACTCCTTTTTGGAATGATATATTTTAAAGAGGGAGAGGAATATTCTATTATTGGCAAGAATTCAAGATCATGAAAATTATATAAAACTTAGTTTGGTGTGAAGCTATTAGAAGACACAAAGCTTAGTTTGGTGTAGAGCTATTTGAAGACACAAACTAAGTTAGGCAAGGACAAGCCAATGAGATTATCTAGACAATATTTAGCAACACAATTTAAAGGATGATTTAAGAGCTAATTATGGGCGGAGTTATTCAAGGAGTTTAATCAGATATGAAGACTGATTGAAGATTACATGAGATATGATTAGAGATTTGAAGATTCAAGCATAGATGATTGAAGATTATGCTTAAAGATATTGAAGGCTAAACTTAGATAAGATGAGATCAAGTTTAGTAACAATATTTCCATATTTGGAAGACCAAACTTCGGCCAAGTTTGGAAATAAGATCGGGAGATCTTCTGTGACCATCTTTGGTGAGATGGTTGCGTGTGCCTTGGTAGGCATGTTCCTCGAGAGAGAAGACCTACTGAAGAAACATGAGGAAGGAAGCAGCTGCAGGCAGGAGGAGCTTGGGTCGAGTCAACTACTACGAGGTGGACTGAAGGAACCAGGAAGGTTGAAGGTCACAGATTTGGATGTATCTGGCTAGAACTCAGTCATGTTCAGTAAGGTGGGTAATGTTACAACTGGGTGTTGCAACATCTAACTTTGAAAAGTATCCAAGTTAGGAAGCTTCGGAGAATTCTAAAAGAGGAAGGTTTATTTAGACATCAATGCGTCTATATAAAATATCCTGCTTGAATATTTAAGATGAGCCACGGAGTGAGAGACCCTTTGGTGAGGGTTGAGGAGAGTGAGCATCGATCAATCTTAAGAGGGTATTTTTTGTCTTAAGAGAGTAAAAGAGTGTTGTACTATTTATTCTATAATCTCTTTTAGTAGATTGATTCTCTGGGCCTGGCCCCCCAGATGTAGGGAAAGTTGTGCCGAACTGGGTTACCAATTTACTTGTCTTCTTTCTCTTGCATGATTGTGTGTGTGTCCAATCTTCTAGTGAGTTTTTTTAGTGACTTATCACACTACCCACCGGAACGATCAATTTTTTATAATTTTTTTATTTTAAAAACCCTTATTCATTCCTACTGTAGTACTATTACTTTTATATATATATATATATATATATATATATATATATATATATGTATATTATTTTTCTTGTTCATACTGTTGAAAACCCTTTTGAGCCCCTTGTGAACCAGTTAGAGGTTAAGCATCCATTGATGAACTCGAGTGAAGGAGAGATGAAAACAAATAAAATTATAATTATGAATTTTTTAAGAAAAACTCTTATCTGGTTATGTGCAAATTGTTTTTAACAAATGCAAATAGTTTGAATGTCCAATTACGCACTATGACCCTTTGGTTGTCAGCAGTAAATTTGAAGAGGTCCCTTTCTTCTAGATTATATTTTACAAGATTTGACCAGATCCGGCAGCAGTTGGGCCGCAGGCCCACAGGATTATTGGTTTTTCGTGTTCCCAAAAAAACGTTAGCCCAAAAGTATTGAGGCAACTGAACGTTATACTTCTCTCTCCCCTTTCTCGTTTGAATTCCAATTCGCAATTTTTGGGGGGAAGTGACGAGCAGTAATGGATCCGGAGGCGGAGTTAATGGCGTCCGAGCAGCAAACGGGCAACGAGTGGGAACTCTTCAAGGAGAACATCCGGCCGCTGAAGCGGGGCCGCAACGTCCAGCTCCTCAACCACGCCCTCCGATCTCACTCCCAACCCGCCCTCAAGAGATCCCTCATCCACACTCGAAGGAGATTGATCGAGACCATCGACGACTACAAGGGCGAAGATCCCCTCCAACCCTGGCTCGAGTGAGTCTTTTCTTCTATGATTTCTTCTTCTTCCTTCCTCTTCCCACATCTGTTGATTGAATTAACATCTCAGTCTTGCTTTTTCTTGTGTGAATGTAGCTGCATCAAATGGGTTCAGGAATCATTCCCAACTGGAGGAGAGTGCTCCGGATTGCTTGTGATTTATGAGCAATGTGTGCGCACATTCTGGCATGACCAACGATACAAGGGTGATCTGCGCTATCTCAAAGTGTGGTTGGAATATGTCTGTCCTGTTTCCATTTCCATCCGTTCTGTTATTGCTTGCTGCTTAGATTTTGTTCACGATGCTTGATTTCTAATTGTTCTCGCAGGCTGAGAATTGTGCTGATGCTGAAGTAATATACCGCTTTCTTGAAGCCAATGAAATAGGTCAGAACCATTCCTTCTATTATTGCGCATATGCCCTCCTCATGGAGTCCAAGAATAAGCTGAAGAAGGCAGATGAGATGTTCAACCTCGGGATTGCGAGGTCTTGCCCAACTCTTACACTTTTAACATACATCATGCAAGCATACCATTGTTTTTTCTAATTCTACCAGTTGCAGCTGATCCAAGTGGTGTCAAGAAATGTTTTCAATTCTTGGTGACCCTAAATTTATTTATCCTGATTTACGTTGCACAGGAAAGCCAAACCAGTAGAGAAGTTAGAAGCTGATTACAGGAAGTTCTTGGCTCGCTCCACAAGGAAGAAGAAAAATATCAAGGTATGCACTTAAACCTTAACTCTAGGCTTCTTCCATTTTACATTAGGAGTCATTTAAGGAACTTTATGATGTTATTTGACGCAGGATGAATCAGTTGAACCAGAAAACCATATTCCCATTCGAAGCTTTGGAACTGTATTGGCTGCAGCTGCTGCAAGTGAGTACTGTTTGAGGTTTGGCTATCTTTCAAATGTTATGAAACTGAATTTACTGACAACGTTCAGGGAATCAAACTACTGAGAACTCTGATATTGCTAGAAAGAGGGTGAAGCTACAGAGGTATCATCTTACATTCTTATATGTATGTAATGAAAAGCCACAATTTATTGCGTGTATACCAAATAGGTTGAAAATATGATGAATCTAAACTATGCAATTAAAATCTATGAAACCAATGTCACACCAAGGACAATTGACCCCTATTTACTTGTTATGATAGCTTGTATCATTTATATTAACAATTTATTAAACCTGTTATAGTTCATTGTGTATTATCCCCTTTTTGAATTCAAAACTGAGTAAAATCTGACACAAATTTATCCATGAGTGTATGACATCCAAAGCTTTCTTTGAAATTGCCTTTTTCTCAACTGGCTAAATTGTAGAGCTGCATCATTTCTGTTTGTCAACGTAGTCTTGTTATATTACTTAGATATACAGCCTTCCAAGTTTATTGTTGTTGAAAAGATAGCAAAATAAACTAGATGTCTGGTTATGTGAGTTTACTTTTATTTATTTTTCTAAAAAAATAACAGAATCATATGCTTTGTTGGCAGTTCACTCCCAATATGGCCTCACAATTCTTTTTCCTCCTTTTTACAATAGTCATCCGTCTACATCTAACAATTTGACCATCAAGTTTAAAGTATGTTACATGCTTTGATTTGCTTAATTAATACAAACGGTCAACTCATATGAATTAATGTTTATGCAGGGTTGATACCAATAGACCACTTTCCATCTACAGTGATACAAACACACAAGGAAACAATAACTCAGAGGTAATAAGGAATAATGAGAAGCCCTGGCATACTCTAGCAACCCAGATTGATAGAAACAAAGAGAATACCTCAGCCCCATCCAAATGGATTTCCTACAAGGTAAAATTCGCTTGGTTCACCATTTCTCTCATGCATTATATTGCTAATTTATGCTGCTTAGCATCAATTTCTTGGCCATTACTCTTTTCAGGTTCCTCAGAAAATAGCATCCAGGACAGTGGTACCAACTCCAAGTACATGTATTGAGGTTTTTGTTGATGAGGAATGTGCTGAGTATGTTTTCCTATCAACTCTTTAAGTTTTAGTATCTGACAAGAAATAGTTACACCCCACATTTTCCCATAACTCAAGTGGCTGTTAAACTATCATAAAGGGCTATTCACAACAACATAATACGGGACCTCAACTTTTTTTCTTTAAAAGTAATCATGAAAAGATAATTTTTTCAACTAATTATTTAAACTATGCCTAATTAAGCCCTCAGAATTACTCACCACTTGAAAATCTAAATCAGACAACCAGTAAGATGAATTGGTAGTGAAGGCTTGCTTCATCATAGAGTTTGATTTGTCCACGGATGAAATATTGACAAGAAAAAGATAGATGTTTTCAAATAATTATCCTAGTCCATAATAACCAGTTTGCCTGGTGGAAGGTGATGCATTTTAAATTGTGTTATGAATTGGAACTTAAATTCCTGCTATATATGTCGTGAAGCCGTGCAAACTAAGTTGTATATATTCTCAAATTTGCTCATAGCCCATCTGGTTTTTGATGATAGGTTGGACTTTGTATATAATTTCTGTGTGCATGGTTTTACTGAAAGCTAAGGAGATTGGTGCGAATCTGCTTGGCAAAGTATTATTCATGAACTTTATTCTAACACGAGTACGATGTAGATGCTCAACATATTATCATCTCTCTGATGTGGTAAAACAAATATCAATAGAAATTACATTACATAATGTGAATTGGATACAACGCTGCAATCACATTTACTTCCCTAATGTGTTATTTTACCTTGAACCTAGAAACTAAGTTACGGCATCAAAATTGCTCTTAAAGAGTCCAAACTTCAACTTCCGTGTGTTGCTTGAATGGATGAAAAACTTTTGAATGGTGACATATCTGCTAATAGTAGATATAAGTGCCATCTCAGTAGCAAGATCATAATGTTTTTAATTTTTGAGTGTACCCGCTCATGAAGTTTTTAAGACATAATTTTTTGCGCTTCCAACATAAAAGTTACTGTTGTTTACATGTATCTTTCATAAAGCCTCCTACGCCACGTTCCTAATTTAGGTCTTTACTTGTGTCAGGTTGCAACCAGTTGAAGGGGTGAAAGTTGTGAGCTCTTCTATAATGCAGCTCAGACAAGGAAACAATGTAGATCTTAAGAAGTAAGCTGCACTAAATCTTTCATTTTTATTTCTTTATGTATAATATAGTAAGTCATAAAATTTTACCAATTGATACGCATCACCTTCTTGCATCATGCAGGGAAACAGAGCTGTTGAAAGAAAACCCTTTACGTAATTTCCCTCCCCACTGCCTTAGGTAATTGGTGATTCTGTGCCTTTCTATCACTAGGTTCCCCTCTATGTATTGTTGAGTTGTAATGCTGTGAATCCTGTGATGAGTTTCCATTCTTCATAGGTTTTCCGATTTATATGGAATTGTATCTTGGCTTTTATGTCTAAGGCTTGTATAATTGGTTTCTATTTCAACAATTATTATCTGATAATCTACTTCAATATTTATTTAGTGGGGATTGTTGCTCAGTTTATTTTCAATGAAATTTTTCATCAGATCTCCATATGACATGGCCGATTGTCAGGGCAGTAGATATTGTGCCCCAAGTCGCATTTAATTTCTTGCTGGTCAATATTGAATTTCTCCTTTTGTCTCCTAGAGTTGAAAATGATTTTGTTACATGTACGGTATTACAAAGTTCCCAGAGAACAGGAACAAAAATATGAATGAAGTTAGGGTCTCACTCGAGCATCTAACAAAAGACACCACAGATGTTCTGAAGGTGGCACGTAAGTGGCAACCAGCTGTAGAGTTCCACAGACGTGAAGGCAAACAAGGGGGATAACATAGGAGACGAGAGGGAATAAGAGTCAAGAGGTTCTCTGATGTAAATTCTGAGCTTATGAGGTGTTATAAAGAGTACGGAGGTTCTCTAAAGTCTCTGATGTAAATTCTGAGCTTATGAGCTGTTGATTAATTGCTTTTTGTGGTTTCTCTATGTGAATGATGTTATCTGTTAGACTGGCAAAAAAACCAACGAGTCTGTAGCAGCAGTCTTACACCCACATCCACACCACCTCTGGTCTCTATAAGATTATTGGAAAAGTGGAAAAGAGTGGATGGATGAAAGAAATTCTTGTTCTCCTTTGTTGAACTCGGAACTGATGCTAACCTGGGAAGTCCATGTGTTAAAGAATGACTTGGGGTGGCCGGTTACTTGTTCATAATGGAATCAGTTTCGCGTGTACCAGATGTTTGAATTTCCCACGCACCAATCCATCTATTTTCTAGTATTTGGTGGTATTGAAAGTGGAATAAGTAAATAACACTGCCGCTTCCCTGGATCTATCAATTATCTGTTGGGTTGTAGAGATTTAAGGGCATCTTCCACCATGACCCCAAATTCCCAAATTTGGGGTCATGGATGGCTCCAACTCAACCCCTTTTCCTACCCCAAAGTTTGGGGTAGGGGAGTAGATAACTCCAAATTTGGAGTCCAACTATTTGCACCCCAAATTTAGGGGTCCCACATATTTTATATTTTTTTATTCAATATTTTTTTATTTTTATTATTATAACTAATAAAAACTTTAAGTTATTAATTTATATAATTAATACTTTAATTAAAGTAATATTTTAAATTAATTTTAAATTTTATGTGTAATTAATTATTTAATAATAAAATTCTTAATTAAATTAATTAATGATAAATTTATTAAACTAAATAGTTAAAATATACTTAAAAACAATGAAATAGACATGCACTATGAATTTATAACAAAATACATTCATAACAAAATAGATAATAATACATAAACATTCACCGATAATAAACCGAGCTATTAAATAACCTTAATAAAAGATAATGCAATGCAAAAATAAATTATATTAAAACAACATATCAATATTATGGGAGCAATATATTAATTCTGAATATTCTTAAAAAATGAGATGTGTAAAATAATATTTTTTTTTTGGGGTTAGATTTTGGGGTTTGTGGTTTGAGTATAATTTACTGTAGTGAAACCAAATTTGGGATTTGGGGTTGAAATATGGGGTTGTGGGTTGGAGATGGCCTAATAAAATATATGTATTAAGTTCCGTAAACTAATGACATTAATAATTATATACATATTATTATTAATTTTAAATAATTTAATTATTTAAATTAGATATGTGGATTTATATAATAATTTATAAATTTGAGAGATAAAATCGTTAGACAAATTTATAATCAACCTCATAAGTTCTTATAAATAAGTACGGTCCTAATTTATATGATAATAATTAAAATTCAGAATTAGAGTTTTCTCTCAAAAATTTCCATATATGATTCCCATAATGAAGAGATTATAAAAAGATATGTTCATTTTCAATTTTTTTAAAATAATTACTCCTTTAGAGTATATAGGGTCCGTTTGGATCACGGAATATGAATGAGTAATGTAGTAATGGGAATGAAAAAGTAATGGTAATGGTAATGGGAAAAAAGTAATGGTAATGATAATGAAAAAGTGTTTGGTTGAAAGGAATAAATATTAGGGAATGGAAAAAGTGAGCGTAGAGATTGTATATAAATTACTTTAATACTATAATATAAGTAATGATAAACTAATATATAAAAAATAATTACATATAAATAAATATTTAGTCTCTATAATTATTATAATTAAATATTTAGAATAAATAATTTTTTTATCATTAACCAATTTAATTTAATTATAATATTTAAATTACTTAATTTATGTTTATTATAATTTAATTTAATTATTATAATGACTTAATTTATATTTATTATTATTGTTATTTAATTAAGTCTTAAGTAGGGGCAAAAATGTCATTTCACTTTACTTATCATAATTAAATAGTTTTATTAATTATTTTATTTAATTAAATCTGTGTAGGGGCAAAACTGTCATTTCACTTTTAATTATTATAATATTTAAATGGTTCAATTTATATTAATTATTATTTACTTTAATTATTATAATTAGTTATTTAAATTAATAATTATTATTTAATTAAATCTTAAGTAGGGGCAAAAATGTCATTTCATTTTCCTTATCATAATTAAATACTTTTATTAATTATTTATTTAATTAAATCTATGTAGAGCAAAATGCATCATTTCACTTTAATTATTATAATATTTTAAATGACTCAATTTATATTAATTATTATTTACTTTAATTATTATAATTAGTTATTTAAATTAATAATTAGTATTTAATTAAATTTTAAGTAGAGGGCAAAATGTCGTTTCTCTATCGATAGTGTTTATTCCTCCAGCTCCGATTTTGGGGGTGATCAGAATCACTTTTCTTGTCTGATACAATTACTCGAGTCTTTCATTTACTAAGTTTAATAGTAAAATCTAAACGTAGGTATATATCACTAGTAGATCGATCGTCCAACATCAGATAGTCACGATCACTTCATCCAAACACAACCATATTTTGTTTAACATTACTATTATTTAATAATAATATAAATTAAAAAAGTAATATTTATAATTTAAAAAAAATGTATAAATTATAATTTAATAATTTGATTGATTTTTATTATATTTTAAAAAATTAATACGATCCTAAATTTTTATGTAACATTCTTGAACAACAAGTTACATCTTTGAACAACATATATTTTTAGAATGAAAGAAGATTATAAAAGGAGAAGGATAGGGTGAGGTTGGGTCAGGCTAGGAGCCTAGGTCAGGCCAAACCGATTCAAGGTTGAACTGAACCTCCTCTTTCTCGTATGGGGCGTGCTGGAGGCTGAGAGTCGACACGGAACTCAGCCTTGAAAACAAAGGCTATAAACCCTGATGAATTCTTTTTGCTACAAGCTTGCCGCCCTCTTTAAGAGATCTCGCGTCGTCTCCACCGCGACAAACGCAGCAGCTCCTTCGCAAATGGAAGACGGCACCCTTCCCAAATCCATCCTCCGCACCCGCCTCTGCATCATCGGCAGCGGCCCCGCCGCTCACACCGCCGCCATCTACGCTGCTCGCGCCGAACTTCGGCCCATACTCTTCGAGGGCTGGATGGCGAATGACATCGCCGCTGGAGGCCAGCTCACCACCACTACCGACGTTGAAAACTTCCCCGGTTTCCCCGAAGGGATCATGGGCGGCGACCTCATGGATCGTTGCCGTGCCCAGTCGGTCCGTTTCGGGACAAACATCCTCTCCGAGACAGTCACATCTGTAGACCTCTCCTCCCGCCCCTTCAAGGTCTTTTCCTCGTCCACCCAAGTCCATGCTGACGCCGTCGTTATCGCCACCGGCGCCGTTGCCCGCCGTCTCCACTTCCCCGGCTCCGACACCCTCTGGAACCGAGGGATCTCCGCATGCGCAGTTTGCGACGGGGCGGCCCCTATCTTCCGGGACCGCCCCATTGCCGTCATCGGCGGAGGAGACTCCGCCATGGAGGAGGCCAATTTCCTGACCAAGTATGGGTCCCGCGTGTACATCGTGCACCGCCGGGACACATTTAGGGCTTCAAAAATCATGCAGGCGAGGGCTCTCAATAACCCCAAGATCGAGGTGTTATGGAACTCGGAGGTGGTCGAGGCGTACCCCAAGGAGAGGAACGGACCTCTTGGGGGTGTTAAGGTGAATAATGTCATCTCCAGGGAGGTGTCTGATTTGACGGTGTCGGGGCTCTTCTTTGCAATCGGGCATGAACCGGCGACCAAGTTTTTGGATGGGCAGCTGGAGCTTGATGCGGATGGATATGTTGTCACAAAACCTGGCTCCACACAAACCAGCATCAAAGGTGTTTTTGCTGCTGGAGATGTGCAAGATAAGAAGTACCGCCAGGCGATCACCGCAGCCGGATCTGGTCAGTTTATCATACTGCTTTGTTCATTGCACCAGTCACTCACTCACTTGCGCACTTTGTTATTTCATATATTGCCGGTTCACATTTTCTCACTGAAAAGGTAAGAGTTATGTCTAATACCTTATTTACCTTCTTTATATCTTTATGAAATTGGATTGGGTAGACCAATGCCTGAGTTTCTCACTGAAAAGGTAAGAGTTAGGGTTTAGGGGTTAGAGTTATGCCTAATACCTTATTTACCTACTTTATATCCTTATGAAATTGGATCGGGTCGATCAATGCCAGAGTTATATACTCATGAAACGGATTTTGTTATTCTGGAATGTGCAAGACCATATTAATCCTTCTCCATACTTCTGAACTATGATTGATCTTCTACAATATGAGTGCATTCCTTGGGATACCACTCCTATCTTAAATGAAATTGTTTGTGATTCACTTGAATCAAACAACTTTTCAAATCCGTCATGTGTTTATCGTTGATGATCCCTTCTCTCTATTCATAATTGAGAACAGAATGGCATGGTCAAAGGATGTAGAAGCACGCCATGAAACTTATAAAACTCTAGGTGAAATTTGATGATTGGGTCATGAGGGGATGAAATTTAAGACTATAAACCTGGAATCTTCCTTTTTATTAGAGAGTGGTCACTACAATTAACGAGAATAGTGAAGGACAAGGAGAAGAAAATTTGGGTTGAGTTTCAGAATTGAGAATTGTCATAGTTATGGCCCTATCACATTGTTAAGCAAGCCATTGGCAGCTTAATTTGCGCTATTGATACAAATTTATGTTATGAAACCGTCAATTCTGTGGGCTGTTGACTTTAAAATTTCGAAGTCAAGCATAGTGATGGTAGAATTTAAACTTCAACCTAAAAGTTTGACCGACAAGGGAAAAGATGTTGTGGTAGGCCTAGAGATCAATAGAAGATAAAGAGACAGGAAACAAATAAAGAATACTAGAATTTGCTTAATTCGGTCAATTTTACCCATATTCAGATGCTGGGATAGTATTCTTATTTCTTTGAAAATTAAGACAAGAAGATAATACAACCCTAAAGTTATATATATATATATATATATATATATGTATATATATATATTTAGCCAAATTCAAACCAGTTTAGGTTGCTCCGAATTACATTATGACAATCAATCAATCTCCGTTTCTACCACGAACCTCACAAAGGAAAACCTCCTTGGGTCGAACTTTTAAAAGATGGTCAAATCACTAATTGGGTCGGATCACGAAATAATTCAAGGCACATTACAAAATACCATCAAACATGTGTTAGAATTTTATAATCCATCAGTTGTGTCAAAATTTTCCTTGTTTTTCCTTTTAGTTTCAGTCATTTTCAGTTCTCATACTTGTGTCAATGGTGGTCCATAATTGATCTCCTTTACTGCAGCCCAATAATACATGTTCACAACTGTTGAATTTCCCAAGCATTTGAGAAAATTATTTGGGATTATGTAACTTTGATAATTTGAAAATAAAAAGCAAGGTCCCATTCTTGTTAAATATTTGGGTGCCACTGAGTTAATTCAATCCCTTGAGTAGTGGCCAACTATGCTTTGAATATTATTGTCATATACATCAACAGTTTAGGTTTATATTTAAGGGAACTTTTTTCATATTAAAATATGCTTTGTTATTTATTGTGAAGTTCCATTTTTCATTTCCTTATTGTAGTATAAATACACCTCCACGTTTCAAGATTTGCTGCAAAAGCCTTCTGGCCCTTAACTGATTTAAAGACTACCACTCAAGTATATTGCTTGGTTTCCCAAGTGTCATTTGGGACTGATGTTCTGGTAGGAATAGAGTATTTGAAAGAGAGGAAAAGATTATCGAGGAGAATCATCTAATTTGTGTGTTAAAATAAAAAATCTTACAGAAACCCAGGAAATACTACGAGGGCTTTTTTTAAAAACTTGTAAAACACGGGTGAAAGTGTAGAAGCAATTAATATCATGTTGGGATGGAACGGCTTGATCTGTAATTTCATTGAATGTGATACTATAGGTGAAAAAGAACAGTTACAGAAGCAATGCTTCCATTTCATATATTCTTCTCAAATTACCTGTGCACTGAAGCTGTAAAAACCCTTGTCCAAGGTTGGTTTCTCAAGTATAGTTCATTTTCTGGTCTTGTGTTATTGTATCAATTTTCCTTACCCATTACCATTCTAATAACCCTGTCAACTTTGCTGATATGTGTTAAACCTTTTGTTCTTGATTTTTTTTAATAAATTAGCCCTTTTTTTGGGGTTCTTTCTTCAAAAAAAAACTTTGCTGATATGTGAATTTAAGATCATAGTATTGAGTATATATATATATAGAATAAAGTATTGAATCTATGAATTTTGAATAATAAAGTATTGAGTCTATTCATTCAATCCTCCATGTTTACCAATGAGTGATAATTGTATAAGCAATAAACAGTGAACTATTCTCTGATGATCTTAGTTTGAATCTGCATTTTGACTAATGCAATTCCAATAAAAAAATTGTCACAGGGTGCATGGCTGCACTAGATGCGGAGCACTACCTGCAGGAAATTGGAGCTCAAGAAGGAAAGACTGATTGACTATCCTTGGACTATCAATGGACCATTCAGTTGCGATCCAGGCTTTAAAAGCCAATATGGAGTTAATGTTATGGATTGATTTGCAGGGCATGTCTGCCTTATTTGTGGGTATTGATCATAATCTAGAATTGCTTTATGAACAGTCTTTGCATGGATATTTGGGCGTGACTTAATTAAGGCATTTAAATCTGCATCTGCATACCTTTATTATTTGTTTGTTTGGAAAAATGCCGGATGAGCCTGAGTAAAGAATAGGCGTTTAGGAAAATGTTTTGTTTAACTGTGCCCTTTATAGTATGCGGCAAAGAGATTGAGTGTGGTGTCATCTACATTCACACACGCACACACACACACACACACACACAGAAGTGGGGGGTGGGTCAATCTTTGGCTACTGACTCTTCATAAGCTGCGCATTAGCAACAAACACTGATTTATATATAGCTTCGCATAATGCACAAACTTGCCATTAGGCCACTATAATTGGCACTATCATTGTACAAAGACTAAAAAGCAAGGAAACGTAAATTCGGTTGAAATACCATCCAGCTGCTGCAGCTGCTGGAAGTGGAAGACAGGTAACCAGTGACAATCATACAGAAGAAACTCATCACACCAACAATAAAACACATATCATCATTCAGCAGAAATTTGATCGATAGGCATTAAATATGCAATGATGTTTCTACCATTCAAACAATAAACATTGAAAGACATGAACCTGCAGTGACAATATAAAGATATACAAAAGGAAAGGAAGACGAACAAGCAAAAAGAGCAGCTATAAATAGGAAAAGCTAAAAAAACAATTGTCTCATCCGGCTATTGGGGGCTTGATCAGTTCTCACTTCCTTTTGCTCTTATAAACCATATTGAAGCTCTCATCTAACACATTGTTCACAGGTGGCATGATCAGTTCTCACTTCCTATGGCTCTTATAAACAATATTGAAGCTCTCCTGTAACAGGGGCGTTCACAGGTGCTTCAGGCAGCAGCAGCTTTAGGGATATCTCTGCTAGACCTGTTATATTTCATGTGACTGTTTACCAGCTGTCCAGATGCAAGAGCTGACATAAGTGAGAGCTCTCCACCCAGCACAGCACCGGCTATTATGGTGGCCAGGCGCCTGGAATTAGCTCCTGGAGATTCCAAGCTAGGACCCTTCACTCCAAGAAGATCCAGACAGGCTGCCTGAGCAGCTAGCTGAGTCCCACCCCCAACTGTACCCACCTGTCCATACCAATACAAACACTGATGACTAATTTGCTTATTAGAAAGATGACTAACTAATCTAAATAAACCAAGTTTAATCCATAAAAGATGTATCTGTCTAGGCTCAAGTGCATGAAAAGACAAACAAGCTTAGAATAAAGGGAACCGAAGGGAGTAGAAAAGAAGCGCAGAGAACAAAGGCTTTTGAACCCAAATACAAAGCATCGCATCAGGAGTCAACAGTTTGATCAAAGACAGATTTTCGTCACAGTTGTCATCTTCTCACTGCAGTCAAAGATCAAGGAAATGTCTTATGCTTAATTTTGGATCAGTTAGATTACAGATAGACTTTTGTCACTGTTGTCATCTTCTCACTGCAGTCAGAGATCAAGGAAAGAAAATGTCTTATGCTTGATTTTGGCTCGAGGATGGAAAGCGTAGCTACTGCTTAATAATTTCACTGCAGAAAGATTCTTTCTTGGGGACGACTAATAAAATGCCAAGGGGAACGCCGAATCAGACGTAGAGGTTGGCTGTCAGGAATCTCAGCAAGTCCACAAAACTAACTCCGTAATTTGTACATCTATATGTATTTTAGTCATAAAAAGAAGGGATATTGATTGAAGTTACCTCAATGGATGGCATAGTAACAGAGATGTGAAGATCCTTGCCGCCGTTGACAGCTTCCATCATAGTGATGCAGTGGGAGCTCTCCACATTCTGCGCAGGGTCTTGCCCGGTGGCAATGTAAATGGCTGTAACGATGTTGCTAGCATGAGCATTGAACCCACCCAGGGCACCAGCAACAGCAGAGCCAGCAAGGTTTTTGATAGTGTTGAGCTCCACCAGTGCAGGAACGGTGGTCTTGAGAATCTTCAATACCACCTCCTCCTTGATGGTAGCCTCACACACAACCGATTTGCCCCTTCCTTCAATCCAGTTCACAGCTGCCGGCTTCTTATCTGAGCAGAAATTCCCTGATTCAAAAGAGACAAGTGCATGATTTTATTAGTTTCCAATCCATTAGAAGGTAGCTATTAGGTCAAAAGAATGACTACTTTCAAAAGCAAAATAGAGATGAGATGAGTCAAAATGGAAAAGGAAGAGGAACTGGGATGAGATGACTTGTGAGATGAGGTGAGTTTCCAACATGACAAAACTATGTGTCATCACTATATAAAAATTAAGAACTATCATGCGTCTGGCTTAAAAGTGAAAAGAAGAAAAACTAACCAGAGATGCTGATGATGTCAATGTCAGGGAAATCAGCCTGTAAATAGTCCAGAACGTTTTGGACGCCCTTGGAGACCATGTTCATCCCCATCGCATCCCCCGTGCTACAACTAAACCTCATGTAAACGTTTCTCCCTGCCAGCGCGCAGTGAATGCCTTGCAGCCTTGCAAACCTGCTCGACCTGCGCGCATACACAATAAGCACACCCAATGGTCACCACCACCACGACCACCACCATCACAACAAAGTTGTCAAAAAAAAGAACTTACATTAACGTATTTTCTCATAAATCTTCTTTTCTCTCTTAGCAATTAGCATCATCAATAAGTGATATCGTGATATAACTAATAAAGAAAAATGAAGCAAAGATTAACTAAAAGCAAGCGAGCACCTGTTGAAGACGGTGGCAAGGGTGTCAAAGTTGACCGGTTCCTCCAAGAAGGATTTGAGGTGGGCGGCTCTCTGAGCAGTGGCGAACCTGACAACGGGTGCCCTGCTCATGGCATCCCGGAGCACAACGCTCTGGGCTCCCCCGGACAAGGCGATGGCCTTGCAGCCCCTGTTGGTGCTGGCGACCAGGCATCCTTCTGTCGTGGCCATGGGCAAGTAGTAGCTCAATCCATCCAACAC
The DNA here is from genome assembly GCF_009730915.1 of Dioscorea cayenensis subsp. rotundata. Lineage (NCBI taxonomy): Eukaryota > Viridiplantae > Streptophyta > Magnoliopsida > Dioscoreales > Dioscoreaceae > Dioscorea > Dioscorea cayenensis. The sequence continues at coordinate 725,171 of NC_052486.1, read as the reverse complement.
CAAGGGCCCAGCGATCCCTACTGGCAATGTCACGAACCCCACCGGCATCTCGCAGCACTGCCCTAGAATCGATTGGTAGTCAAATCCATCGAGGGGGAGCCCCTCCATTGCCCTCCCCGTCATCCTCCTCACCGCCTCGCGCCGCACCCCGGCCGCCCTCCGGCAGTCGCCGAGCTTTGATTCGAGAATATAAGAAGGGATCTCGCCTGAGAGCACAGACTGGACGATGTTTTCATCCTCATCATTTGGACAGACAGACAGGATCTTCGCGTCGGAGATTTCGGTGAGAAGGGGGCAGGGTGAAGGAGGAGGGGTTGACATGGCCGCGGTGGGTGGGAAGCGGTGGAGCGGGAGAGGGGGCTGGCTGCTTTCCACGACGTCGACCTTCTCGTCGATGTCATCGTGGGAGAGGATGGAGGACTGGACGTAGGAGATGCCAAAGAAAGAAATGAGGTAGATGAGGGACGCAACGAGGCAGACGAATGCAAGGATCTCGGATAGGGTGAGCAGGTGGAGCGGCGACGATGCACGGACCTTCTCTCGCCAGCGGCACATGAGAAAGTAGAGCGCCGCCATGAACAGAACCGAGAAGAATATGTTGGTATGCCGGATCGGAAGCGGCAGGGCATCGGAGGCCTGGATGGCCGAAGCGTCGGAGGCATGGACACGAGGAGCATCTCCGTCACCGGCAGCCTTGTGAGGGAGCCGGTGGCGAACGCCCATTGTTTCCGGACAGAGAGTCGGAGATGAATGGCCACAAGACCGAAGGCAGGCACCTACGGAGAGTATATAGATATGTATATATATATAGAGAGAGAGAGAGAGAGAGAGAGAGAGAGACAGAGGCAGAGACGGAGACAGATGTCAATGGGGAGGAAAAGACGATTAAGGAATTGATTGGTCTTACTTTCTTTTCTATTTATAGTAAGGGCATCTTTTTAATTTAAAAATACATGCACACTTTCCATACAAATCCTTGTGAAATTGGTTTACAAGGGCTTTAATAAGAACAACTCGTTATATATATATATTAACATTGAAAGATAATGCCAATAATTTTACCAACGGTCTTTGGATTAATTGATAATTCGTTTCAAAGAGGACCCTGGATCAAACCTCATATCTTGCGTAAGGTGAGAGCACGTGCATCAGCGTTGAGCTTTACTGCCCACATGTAGATATCGTGTATGTTCCTAGATTCTGGTTTCTGGTGCTTGTCGTCTTTTTTAAAAAAAATGCATGAAAACTAATAATTAGCTTTTTATTTAAAAAAAAATCATTAAGGAAAGGCTGCTTATATGAACAAGAAGTATTTTTATAATTTTTTACTAATTTAAATAATCAAAATGTAGGATGATGAAGATTCAATTATTCGTATGGCTTCATCAAAAGTATATTTTATAAAATACCCATAAAATACCGATACTTTTAAATGTAATCACACTTAATGAGGTATGAGAAAAATATATAATTATTATTCAAAAGAATTTCAACAAGTAAGAAATAAACTTAAAATTATTAATTAATTTTAAAAGAAAAATCACTATCAATATTAAAGATATCCTGATTTGAATATAATATTTATATAATTAAATTATTCAACAAGATTAATGAAGATTTCGATTAAAAACAAACGACCAACTTGAATCTTTAAGACAAATACCACAAAAAAATAGAGCTGCTCGATGGCGCCCCAGACAATGAAAGAGTTGATGCAGGCCTCAGTTAACGCTAATGCCTGGAAAACGTGCTTACCAATTGTGGGATGATAGATGAATGCCGAGGTCACATGTTCTCTGGATAGATCATCTAGCCAATGTTGCATATTAAAACATACTGATATAACATCGATAAATGACTTTTTGTCCCTAGCCCACAAACAAGGGCTAAACCAAAACTAAAATTAAAGGGTGCTGAATTTAAATTTTTTTTTTTAATTTTAAATAATTCTATTAATTCAAACGAAATTATAATAATTAATATTTTAAAAATATAAAATATATATCCATCTAAAAAATTTGGTTTATATGTAAAATTGCTATCATATCTATATAATTAGGGATTAACTCAACTAGTTAAGTACAAAATCAACAAATAATGTAATTAAAAAACAACTTTAAACAAGTTTATATATAAGTCAATTATTAAATACAACAATTATTCAACAAATAATCTAATAAATAATTAAAATTTCATAACAATTAATCACAAATATATAACATTTTTCACAATAATTTTCATAATGAAACAAATATTTAACAAATATCTAACAATCATTCAACAAATATAATTATTTTTACACAACAAATAATCGCACATAAATTAAAAAAATTAAATTAGATATCAAACAAATATGAAAAAAATGATAAATCCTTATAATGAAAATAAAACATAATCTTGGAGATAATTGATCAAAGAGAAAAAACTCACCAATCCATGAGATTTGCAATGTTTTTTTGTTTTAGAGATTTTGCTATAGTAATTGCATTTTTTAGAATTTTATTTTTATTTTTATATTAATATCCTAAATATTGATAATTATGTATTGATAAGTTCAATAAAAAAAATCTATATATATAAAATTAAAAAATAAAATTATTTTATGATTTATGTTTGGCTAGCTATATTATTTATTATCACTCAGCATCAAATTTATTTAATATAATAATTTTATTATTTTTATTTAATTTATTTTAAATAATATGAAATATAATTTTTTAAAATAAAGAGTAGCATCTTATGAATGTATAATGATTAATATTTTAATTATATATATATATATATATAATGGGGTAAGTGGGTGCTCAAGCAGCCCCCCTTGCCCCCCTAATTCCGCCAATGCCCACAACACAGATGGATTATGACCATCGTCTGTCACCAACCATCAGTCTTTGTTGCAGATGTGTCTCACGGTGAAGAAAAGACAACAATAAGGGCAAACAAGGCCGAGCACAAATAATATGATTTATAGCCAAACATAGAAGAGGGGACAAGAAAGAATTGCACACTTTGATATACATCATCATGAGTGTGTAAACCAAAATGTCTGGAAAATATTTTGCAACCTCAGACATCAAATAAAAAATAAACACCTCCATCACGGCTGCATTATCCTATTCTCATTGCATTTAGTATCAATCAAGGTCACACACCGACATTTGTCCATCCACTCCGGTCTATCAAGGTTACCTCGGAATGGCATCTTATGTATGGCTCTCAGCCTCACATCTCAATGTGAACCATGCGCGCATCTTCCGTGGGTCATCTGCATAATACCATCACTTGAAAATGCTCATCATCTCACATCACTTAGAAATGAAAAATACCCTCACAATCTACTTCGTGATAAAATTTTGAGATTATAGAAAACAAGTCCATTTCATACAGCGCAGCCTACCTCAATAAATTGCTGACCAACTGGACAGAAAATTTTCAAATTTGTGTTTGTGTATGTATGTGCACACTCCTTGTTGGAATGGGAGTTCACCAAGGAACAGAAATCGATCTCAAGAAGGCCATCAGAAACCATGTGCAGTAGAGTCAACATAACTGAACCCTTTCATAATGCCAACTGGCCTAATAAACCGAGAAGACCAAAGCTCCAAACCATTTGGTGGATACAAATCTACAATAGGGACATTTCAGAAGACATTAGTTAATGGCATTTGAAAGATGCAAACAAAAAAAAACACTTTAATTTGACCTTCGCAGAAATTATTTCACAATCACACAACAAAAGTCACAGAATTTTTCAATTTTAACAACTGGATTTGATGGAAGATAAAAACAGAAGGAAGAGATGCCCAAAGAGGAAGAGTTGTTTTTCAGTTAGTTTGTCTCAGTTTTGTAAAGACTTCAAAGCTAACATGTGTCACTTGGCCAACGACCAAATGGTCTATTGGTAAACGGGTCGCCGATAGAGCACTTCACTGAGTGATGAGAATTCGATTCTCGGATGAAGGTACATTTTTGGGAAATGTGAGCAGTGGTTGGTTGTGTGCGGGTGGTCCCAGCGTCCATTTGTGCGCAAGCCCCGTCCCCACTTGCTCCACCGAGGCTTGTGCACACCCCTGACGATTTAGCAGGGCTTTTGGGCTGTTGTTATTTTTGTAAAAAAAAAACATGTGTCACTTGAAAAAAGTTCGCTAAGGGCTCATAGAAGACTGTAACGAATATTGTTGAATGAATGTGCCCATACTCACTTTCTATTGCAATCTGAACGGTCAGACAAATCAACAGTCAGTACTTGCCACCCTAACTGTCCAGCTGCACCTGTAAGAAAAAGATAATACGGCCATGCTGGGGACATACAACAGAAATCAGTATGACTTGCAGAGGACATAGGACCCAATAGAATCATAGGAAAAAATGCACAAAGGAAGAGTACTACGAACCAAGCTCTGCATTGAAACCAATGACCAATAAGCTACCAATACATGCAATCCCAAATCCACTGATCCAATTCTTTGTCAGATCTCCAAACCTCAAAGCTGTAGATTTTACACCCACTTTCAGGTCATCTTCTTTATCCTGGTTGATGGATTATCAGTAGTTGCTAATACAGATGGCCATCCTCGTTTACAAATTCACTTTGCATGCATAGAGAAACAGTATGCACTCAAGAAAAGATCCTGACAAACTATACCTGATGAGCATAAATAGTATCATACACAAGCGTCCAAAATACACCTGAACTGTACAATGGGAGAACAATTGGAGGATCCAAGTTTCCTTTAATTGCAGCCCATCCTAATAAAGCTCCCCAGTTGAAGGTTAAACCTAAATATGCTTGAGGCTGTTACAAATATACCACCCACCAGAACGGTATCACATGTTGTTGCTTCAGAGAAAGGAGAAGGGATAAATTGGAAATCATTTCAAAATCCATACCCAAAATGTCAATCTCTTCATCAGAGGATAAGAAAAAACAAGAAGCAATGACAATGCCCCCAGAATTTGGCTACACAAAAATAATAAACCCGGTTAGCAATGACAGGGCATCCAAGTACTTAGCCTGATAGAGCACTGGGATACATAGTAGTAAATAATGAAATACTTGTTGAAATGTGGAGCCAAATTCAAGGACACCCATGTGATAAATGTTAGCAGCCCATGAATTAAAATTTAGCAGCCCATGCTTTGAAAGCTAGTAGTCATTGCTTTTGACTTAATAAGCCTGTTTGGTGAAGGTTTTGCCAATGAAAAGGGCTTAGATGATCAAGAAGTGGGCGTGAGTCCTTAAGAATTCTTGTGAGTTCTTGTGAGCAAGCAAAGAGATAACATGAAAAGGGAGTGAATGCGAGAAGAATAATTTTTGAGTGAAAATAATATATAAAATCCTTGAGTGCTCTTGAAGGTGTGACACACTAAAGAGAGTGTGTGAAGTGTATTTTTGTACGCTTGAATTATTCTTCATAGTGAATATTGTAGCGATAGTGGGAAACAGAGCGCAGCCCATTTAGGGGTGAACCTGTATAAATTCTAATGTTTTGTCTTTTTATTTTACCCTCTGATGTTATTTTATTTTATTTTATTTTTTTGTAAAGTGGAATTTAGAATTCACAATCTTACAAATTCCTAACAATACTTTGCAAGAAAGGGCACACAGAAATTTAGTTTAACTCAAGATTCAATGGCACTACATAACATAGCCAAACTACCAAGAAGAAACAATTTCTAATCTGAGGCATACTAAATGAGTCCTTCACGTAAACAAATGACGATAGACCAAACAACAATTACAAGGAGTTCTATGCTGAAGAACAAGGACTTAGCCAAAACTATTCGCAATGATAGTGTCCAAATTGTCTTCAATTTTTAACTTCATTGTTAACTGTTGGTTCGGATTAATACAACCTCATTATACAGGGAGTTCTGTGGTTCTAGCTCTACAACTCAACATTTACATATTGCAAACAAAAGTTCAAACCAAGAAGACAACGAAAAAGGGGGTGTTCATATAGTTTTCTGCCCATAACTGTTTTTAGGAGAAAGAGGAGAAGTCGCATGTGGCAAAGAGACTTGTTATGCATGCATATACAATCAATATGAACAAGTCATGAAAGCACTTAGATAAAGAAGATAAACACCATTTGATCAATTCTAGATATTCCCTGACCTTCAAATGTGAGGCATACCAATAATTATTGAGCTGTAGAAGGATTCCCAAACCCAATAGAAGCTGAACTCCAAGAAAGCCAACCCCTTGATATGGTGTTAATAAACCCGATGCAAATGGTCTATACTTGGTACGTTCCACCTGCAGCACAAGAAGTTTACACATTCAGCAGACAAACGGTAACCTAGTGAGACACTCATTAACATATGCCATAGACTGATAGCACTGGTTCCGCAGTCAAAAATAATCAAAGGATAGAGTTGACCCAACGCAACCCAAATTTATCCAAATGTACGTGTCTAGCAAGAAAGTGGTCAAATGGCTTGTTATCTGCAGAAATACTTGCTTCATTGCTCCCTATGTCAAGGGCATAAATAAAGCAACCTGTGGTAGAAGAATTAGAAAGTACCTTCACATCAATGTCACGGTCAAGAAGATCATTCACTGTGCAGCCAGCGTCCCTTAGAAGCATGGCCCCACAAGTCACAACCGAACAATGCTAGCATTTTCAAATCGGGAAATTCCCCAGGCTGTGCTGCCATGGTAATAGACCTAGAGAGTTTAATGAATCAAAAGCATCCATCATTTTCTCAAAGGAATGAAACGAAGGCAAATACTATGATTTGATTTAATACATACGATGAAAACAGAATGAGTTCCACATTGTTAATATTCATTCCACAGCCGCAATAACATAACAACAACTTGAAATTTTTAATACCATCTTTGGTATTGATGTTTCCATGCGGCCAAAAGAAATCAAACAGAATTCAAAGACTGAGAAACTTTGAAAGAAGGCATCTTTTGTTCAGAATAATCTTCAAGAGAATTATCATCCTCTCAGTTCTACGTTTCACCTATAGTTACTTATGTAGGAACCATTCCCCGGCAAAGCAACTAACATAATTTACAAGTTAAAATGAAAAACCATCTCTTTGGAAGCTAGGAAGAGCTAAATTATTAAAAAGAAAAGGAAGCAATATGCATATACATATATATACCAGAAGCAAGGCCAAGCCAGCAACCAGGTGCCGATGGGCTTATCCAAACGAGCCAGAAGAGCATACGGCCGCACAGCACCCGGCAAGTAGAGATCAATCCAAGACGAGTTGGACTCCGCCGACCGTCGATTCCAAGGCTTCTCCTCCTCATCTTCCTCCTTATTTGGATTTCCAGAGGTGCTAAAACTGGTGATGGATGCGAGAGATAGAGTCTGGCGCAGGGGCTAGAAGCTGATACCCCAGTGATCCAATGGGCGCTGAGAAGAGAGTCTCTGGTCTTTTACGGCTGAGGACGGGATTGAAGGGAATGTGTTTCCTACGGCCCGGGCGAAGAAGACGGTGGCGGCGGATGCCCGGCATCGAGGCCGTAGCCCGCGGGCGGCGCGCGAAGCCAAGAGTAACGCCATATGCACCAAATGACGACAAGCTCCGGGCACATTTGTTGTGTGCCCTCGTTATAGGAATTCCATTTTGGATCTATAGACACTTTTATTTATTTATTTATTTATTTATTTATAAATCTTATTTCCAACCCCTTCCGGTTTTTTTTTTAAAAAAAGAAAAAAGAAAAAATGATTAATTTATTAAAAGGCAAATAAAAGATAATCTGAATGGTATAACCCCAACACATGAACACCAAACTGAGAATGTGTTACTCTTGGGTTAATTTTCTTTATATATCACTCAAGTTTAGCCAAATTTCATTTTGCTCACCGATGTTTGATTTGTTTCTAAATGCTCATTCAAATTTTTAATCCTTTCCCTGGAGGGTCACCCGACTGATTAATGTTTTAATCAGCTGACGTGGAGGCTGTGAGATCCTACTCTGCGCACATGTCACATTATGTTGCCACATCATTGCCCTCTTTTTCTCCAACAACACATCAATCACCGGCTTCTTCTTCTCCTCCTCACTCCCACAGTTGCTCCATCGCCGGCGCCGTTCATCCACCAAACTCTGAAACAACGCATCCATCTCCTTCTCCAACCTCATCATCCTTCTCTTCAACCCACTCACAAACCCTGCCAATCTTGGAAAGGGCAAGAAGTCCTCCATGGCTGATGAGCCAACCAACAAGAACACCTCCTCAGTCACCCTCCTGAGCTTCACCCTTTCTTCATCATCCCCTCCATACCTCTTCCCTATCAACATCATTGCCATCACATTCAAAGTTACACTGTTCAGGCTTTCTCTCAAGTAGATCTCTTCAGAACCATGTTATTAGAGGCCACATAAAAGGTGATGAACTACTTGGCTAAGTAAGAAGTTCATTACCATAAAAGGTGGCCTATGATTGGGAGGGGAAGGGGGCCGATGGGAGGAAGAGGGTGGGGTTGACGCTATCATCGGCACCAACCATGGTCGGAGAGGAAGATGAAGGTGAGGGTGAATGTGATGATGGTGTAGAGGATGATGTGGTGTTCTTCATTAGAGGAATAAAGTAGCTTTATTATTAGTTCTTGTTCACTTTGGTTGCTAGACAAGGACTTGATGATGTGGCAACATAATGCCACGTGTTCAGCCACTTGAGTGATTAAAATGTTAATCAAGCCTCCATGTCAGCTGATTAAAACATTAATCAGTCGGGTGACCCACCAGTGAAAGGATTAAAAACTTGAGTGAGCATTTAGAAACAAATCAAACATCGGTGAGCAAAATGAAATTTGGCCAAACTTGAGTGATTTATAAAGAAAATTAACCGTTACTCTTGCTAGTGAATGAGCAACACAACTCATGTACCTCCTCCTAATAAACTCAACTTGAACTAGAGACAAAGTTGCTACAATTCTCTTGCAGTCCTATGCCAATGAACCGAGATACTAATGGGGATTTCTTTTCTCTATTTAATCCAAATGAGGATTTGTCTTATCCCTACTGCAACGCCAATGATTTTGGACAACTTATGTCACGTCCCGACCCGTGGGCCCGCCACGTGACAACCGTCGCGACGATCCCGAGGAGGGACACACACCACTCAACCCTCGAGTCATCGCAAGGCTCACAAACTCCTGCTAAACAACACCACAATAATAAAGGTACCAAAAGCAAAACTTTCACTCGAAGAATCAACAGTAAAGTGAAAGATATACAAATCACAGTTACAGAGTTAAGAACACTAGTGGATCCACTGCACTCATACAATGCAACCTGATTAACAATAAATAAACAACCTGACTTGGAATGCAAACTGCTAACACTTCGCCTCGCTATGACGACCCAAACCACTAAAACCTGGAAGGGAGGAGGGGGTGAGTAACCATAGTCACTCGAGTGAATAGGTTAGCACAAATCTAACGGAATATCAAAAACAAATCGATGAAATACAATAAACACATTTTACAATAACATAAGTAAACCGAAACGCTTCACAATTTCCACACAATGAAAGTGTAATATAAGAAACCTTGGTATTTAAAACCAAAAACATAGGTTCTCACGAGCATCGACAAAAACCTTAACATGTATAAAAACAAATACTTAGATATAAGTTCCCAAAATGAGTAGAAATACCAACTTAAACAAATAAAAATTCTCGATCAATAAGCAATGGCCTAAAAACACTCTCTCCAACATTAGCCGCGTCGCGACTAAGTTGAGAGCCGTCAAGGTCTTCGCACCTTTGACGTTGGCCCACCGGGTCCCGTGTGGTGACCCCGGGATCCCGATGTATCATCCAATCGTGGGCTCTACGCTCCCACCGATCCGGACAAATCAACACCCGGGTCCACAACGCCACCTCTAAAGGCTAGCCCGCTGGGGACCCACTCATCGCAGATGGTCGGGCCTTAGCCCGCGTCACCATCCAAAACCAACATATAGTCAGTAGCAATAATACAATCCCGAATCACTCATGTCACGGGGTCCTTATCCGGGACAAGCATTCACATACCGGAATAAACATTATTTCCACCAATCCAAAGCCAAAAGCATAGCAATGCATGTAAACTTTCAAAAGTATTCCAATCCCGATGTGCTAATACATTCAAAAAAACATTTACGTCCAAAATGCCAAGAATAACACAATAATATGCGAAGCTCAAGCATTGCTTTTAGACAATAAAAACCAGCCAATATTAAACGCATTATAATATCCACAATCTAGAAGAACATGCCATTCGAAAATAAAAAAACCCTTTTTGTTTTCATAACCATAAATATCAAAAGCATGCTTATACAAGTGAAAGGTTTTACAAAACCATTTCTAAAAAGTAGATGCCAATAGTGTAGAAAAAGAAACATTAAGTTTGAAATACAATAAAAAAAGTCGCTCGAACAAACATGGCTTTTTGGTCTAGTTAAACCTCAAGTTACTTAGGATCATTCCGACTTTCTCTTTCTTGACTCACTAATTTTTTTCCTCAAAGTACAAGATTAATCCCCAAGGTCCAGATCAATCACAACCTCTAAATACTTTTACAAGTCATGAAAAATATGTTCATCTCATCACCTATAATCTCACATGCCAATATATATTGATTAAATCCTTCTTTACGCATCATCGATGATTTACTTTCACAAGTCTTTACTATTCAACCATTTCTTATACTCAACAAGGTCTTAGATCCTTATCATAGTGCCATTACCTCAACATTAATATTTGCTTCATCTATAATAATCACATTGTCAAAATACTCACAAGTTCACTATCTCCTCTTAGGAGTATTAAATCAAACTATTATAAGAAATTCACAAGAATATTCAGTTTTTGCAATTCAACACTTGTCATATATATAACTCAAGCTATTCATCATCAACATTCTAAAGAAATTCCATTTAAAATAATAATCATAATCATTGACATCCACCCGATATATATATATATATATATATATATACCACAATATGATCAACTATAATTAAGCACTCTACAGTATACTTACAAGAACAAATTTCATCAATTTCAACATAAGTGTAATTATATACCTTAGCATTCAAGGTTTCATCAGGGTTCCATGTACCATATTTATCACATTATGCCTCAAAAACTTTAGAAATTATACATCACCGTGGGAGATTAAATCATCCATTGAACATACATAATTAATTTCACTTATAACACATAAGCTTAATGAACTCATTGTAATAATCAACAATTTCCATTCATCCACCAAACATGTATGTCCTTAGTAAGCGTTCTCATGATTTTTCAGAGAGTAAACCACAAGTCATTCCAAATAAAAACATAGTTTCTAGCGGTCATCTATGCTTTCTTCTCATCCATGAAATAGTGATTTAAAAACATGATAAGGCCATGGAAATCATTTTCAGAAAAACAATTAAAAATATTTTTCGATATTCAATTAGAATTGTGCATTCAACATAACCCACTCACAAGACATGTTGCCTCGCATGGAGACGCGCACACTGATTGGCGGTTTCCTTCCCTTTGAGGTGCTTCGCCACCTAGATACAAGCAGGGAATCCAAATACTAATGAACACAAGAATGATAGTTAAAAGAAAATGCATGCAAATGCATTTATACATGTCTAATACGAAACCTTAGGGTTTTAGGGCAAAAACATTGTCATTTTGGACCCAAACGACTTTCGAATGGAGTAAACCTAGTTCCAATAAGTTCAATGAATGAAAAAGCTTCAATTTGGATCAAAGAAATACAATAAAAAGGCCAAAGTTTTTCCGATGCTACTGAGAACGTCGGGAATGCTACGATAGAAACCCGAACCTTACAAATGGTTTTCTCTCATTTTACAACATCAAACAATGAAATTTTGCCACAATTCTCATGAATAACAATTGACAACATCAAGGGCTTCATTTTAAGCCCAAAAACTCCCACAAATCTTGGAAAATCTAAGGTTTTGGTCTAAGTTTCTAAATAATGAATACAATGAAAATACGGAAGAAATACATGGTAAAAAAACTTGGATAAAGGCTCTTACCTTACTCAAGAGGATGTGGGGAATAAATTTTTTTGGTGTTGGTTCGCGGGAATTGGTCGCGGAAATAGTAAGGGATTTTTTTAAGGGTTCGGTCGGCATGGAGAAACAAAGAAGGAGAAGGAAAGAAGAAGGAAGAGAAAAGATTTTGATTTTAACTCTCGGCCTGCTACAGTGTTGGGTTGCTACAGTGTCATTTTTGCTACAGATGTCGAGGGTGCTACAGGTCTTGGGACAGAATCAATAGTCTTTGAGTCGCAAAAAATTACGAGGAACAGTTTGGTTTAACTATAGTAATGGGTGCTACAATGTTTTTTTATTCTTTTCTAAATTACTCTATTGCCCCTCTGACACAAGAATGGAAACAAAATCCAAATGACCGAATTGCCCCCTAAATTTGGACTGGGTACAACAACTTATCCTGAGAAACTTTTGAGAACGATCACACTCAAATCTCCTTAACTAGTCTAGAACAACAGATGCAACAACACTCTTACCTGAAAAAAATGCCCTATCAACATTATTATTATTTTTTCACTGGGTTCACACAACCTGTGGATTTGCTGCACTACAACATTCATTGAGGCAACATGTGATTTTTCATCTTTTTTTTACAAGAGAAACAGACAGTCCAAAGACCCTGCTAAATCGTCAGGGGCGTGCCCTCAGCTGAGAATCGAACTCTCACCACTCAATAAAAAGCTATATCGATGACCCGTATACCAATAGATCATTTGGTCATTGACCTCCAACCAACTTTGCAGAAGCTCCAACCTGCACTAACAACTTCTTATTTTATTTCAAATCAGCTCATTATTTTAACAAGGCCAAATACTCCAGCAAATAGAAACCACTCCCCCCTTCCCCCTTTCCCCTTTCTTTAGCAAGGGAGTCAAACATAGAAATCAACTAATCCTTGAAGTGATTTACACTTTTCCCCTTACACCCAAACCAGAATACCAGAATATATATATACAAACTTTGAAAAAAGACAGGAAGCAAGGCTATGTAAAGTAGTCTCTTGTTCCACACAGCATAATAGGCACATCGTTTTATAAATTATGGATTCAAACTTTTATTTGGTTTTTTTATTTTTAAATTTTATTACTTATCAGTTTTTTTATTGTATTTTGTATCATTAGGGTTTCTAAGATCTCATATAAGTGATCCTTAAAATTTAATTGTGTTGCCCGGCGTAAACACCCTTTTGACTTCCTAAGATCACAATGTTAGAAGTGAACTTTATCTTTTTTAATAATACACGACAAGCGTCCTTTTTATATGAATATAAACACTACCGAACAGTACTGGAATCCCGGATGTACAGTATATGTACATTATGAGAATAGTATAAAAATCCTGGATAAACAGTGTATGAACAGTACAGTCGGAGAAGGAATTTGAACCCATAACCTCCCCCTTATACTTTGGCGTCATACCATTGGATTATCCAATGGTTGACTAAACTTTATCTTTTGTTTCCTACTACTTAGTATATTCTTATTTTATTTTTTATACTTTGTTTGTTTTTTCCTTTTCCTTTTGTCCTGTTATGATTTACGTACACATATATATATACATATATGATACATACATAGTGCATCATCTATGCATGCACGAAGATTCAAAATCTACAAACTTTTGTTTTCAACAGTTGAGTGAAAATTTAACCATTTTTATCATGCTATCACAATGACAGACCAATGTTTTCATTTGTGTTACTGTACTTATAACAGTGAAAAAAGAATTACAAAATATTTTGATCTAAACCACTCGACAAATCCCTATCAAACAGGACATCCAGAGCATTACAAGTCCATCCACAAGGTAATCCAATCTTGGTATGGCGGCCATAGACCTCAGTTATTTATTTATTTATTTATTTTAGTTTTTTTCTTTCATTCATGGATCTTCCACAACACCTTTCTGCCAAGGAAGATGGATTAAAAAAACCAGAGAATATAAGGTAAATACTTTCACACTGACAGGCAGGATGAAAGAAATAGCCATACTGTAGCTCGTTCTCAGTTTAAACAATGTCATCTGAAATGCATCCACTGGAGAACCAAAGTCTCTGCTATTTTAGCAGTATCATTCTTAATCCCTGATCATGCACGACTACTGCACTAGCAACACTCCTCTCCTTTAAGAATTGTACATGAAAAGACCACAAGACTTCCCCCACAACAAAGCAAGGTGCGTACTAGAGCTACGCTATTTTTATTCCAATAACAGCAGGATGCGCTCATTTGCAAATCCAGCAGCCTGATACAATAATTCAATGTGTAACCTTAAACAGCAGGAAAGCCATCCAGACGATGGTTGGATGAAAACAACATAAATGCAACAAGCATATAGTCACTTTCAGATTACAAAATGGGTACAGCTTGAAAAATAAATGTAAAACACAACTAACCACAGTTCTAACTTGATTTGTTTCACACATCATCAAAAAAACAGTTTCTGCAAAGAATTTGACAACATAATAACACTATCTTCCCACCATTTGGGATTCTAATAACCTTACCTTATAAGCTTATAACAGCATTCACACAATTTCAACATAACTAACCACCACAATTTGCATAAATGCAATCATTATGGCAGTTTGCTGCACAGATTAATAAGGTAATTTTCCATGAACAGTTAGAATATACTAATCCATAACTCGCAAGTGCTTCTTAATAGACTATTCAAAAGCAACAATTTGATTTCACAAGAAAGAACATCAGCTGAAGCATCACCAAAGAATTGAGGAAGACAACCAAAACATTAAAACACACAATATTCATAATTACAAAAATCAAAGTAATATAACTCAAAAATTATGGAAGCATGTATGTATTAACTAAAATTTCAGGACAATATACTATAACAACCTAACAAAAGACCATCCGACATAGCTCTTGATGATCAGACCCTAAAGCTAGCTGTAAATAGAATGCGATGTTGTTTCTATGTGAAGATTAGAAACATTGATAAGACTAACATCCAAAATCTTCACGTCAAGAGAACAACACAAAAACAAAGCCCTAAATGTATTCCGTGTTGTCCCCTTGTCAGTTCAAATAAAATACAACAATTTATGTAACATTGCCAATACCAAGATACTAACATTCACCAAACACCTTTCAAATTATATAAATAGAAGACATTCTAATTGAATATAGACATGTGAGCAAACTAAACAGTTAGCTCAAATGGAGAGAAATATTTTGCAATGCAAGCATTCTAAACATCAGCTTTGGCAAAATCCAATCAGTTTCTTACATCCTAATAGATAGCCTTATTAATCAGTGGTCAAGAATACTTTCTCAACATATTGTCATCATGAGATCCATACTATTTTATGCATTAAGCAGTGATAAAATTTACCTTGGGTTTAAAGAAAAGGTTGTTGTAAACATGTACAAGAATTAAATAATAAGTTGACAAAATGCTGAAAAATCCACATTTTACAGGCCAATGAAATTACACATTAGCCAATTAAAGTAGATTTCTATGGGCAAATTCAAATGTCTCGAACAGAAATGGTACATTACCTTAGATCCAAATTGTCAATTATGAACTAAAAAAGCATAGCACAGTTTGGATACCCACAGAATGTCAACGAAATCGTTTGGATCATCATAATTTACTGCCACAAATCCAAAAAAGAAAAAGCAAAACAAACACCTTGCCTAGGGCCTAGATTTAACAGTCCCAAACCAAACAGTAAAATGAAGAAAACAACCTGAATTATTCATGCTTCTCCTCTCTCTCCCTGTTCCATTGTTCGATCCTAGCCCTCCTTTCCTCGCTACCTTCCCTCACAGGGCTCCTCGTCCGCTTGGGGCTTCCATGTCGCCTCCTTCCCCCATCATCATATCTCTCATGCCTTTCCCCACCACCCCTCCGTCCACTCCCACGGTAGTCACGGTCACCATCACGATCACGATGGTCCCTTCGGTCACGGTTGCCCCTCCGGAAATGCGGGCTAGCACTCCGGCTACGGCTTCTACTCCCACGTGACCTTCTATAGCGCCCAAAGAGTTTTCTCCTCAACTCCCTCCCAATCTGCTTCACATGCATGAAATTGCAGTAACCACCACGGTTGCAGCTATTCTCCTCAAACTGTCTGCAGGTCGCCTCACGGAAGTCAGTCACAGGTGAAAAATCAGCAATGATAGGACGGCCAGAGTAAAACCTCCCTTGCAAGGCATTAAGGGCAGCAGCTGCTTGATCCTCCTCCTTGAATTGCACATAGACATTCCCGACCATGTGATCAGCTAAGTTGTCACAGATGTTGAGGCTCTCAATCTCACCAAACTTGCTGAGCTCCTCAAAGATGTCTTCATAAAAGTCCTCAAAATGCTCCTGGATCTTGCGAGGATCAATGGCCTGGCCTTGTGGATCCACTCCAGGGGTTATCATGTCAGGTCGCTGATACATGTTAGAGAGCAGTAGTGTTGGGGATATCGTGGGTCGGTTGTGGAGTCGTGAGCACCTGTCGCCGTGGCGGCATGCACCAATTTTGAAATAGAAGGGGCAGTTCACACGGTCCTTCTCTGTGCCAAATATTGAAGCCAAGTGTTCCGCCATTGATTTGAAACACTAAGTCTGATGAACCCTTCTCTGTTTGCTGTTGCAGGATCCTACGGGCAGGTATAACAGCAGTCTTAAACTTCTCTTATAGCTACAAAAACCTTTTAACATTGAACAGTTGTCAGCTATGGTGACAAATAAGCGATTTACAGCAAAACCAAAATCATGATAAAAAACACATATTGGCCAAATATCGGGGGAAACGTGGGAAAGGAATGTATTGCTGGAGAGCATCCTAAAAAATTCTAGATCAAAGTAAAACACAATATTCTGATGCTAATTAATGTCTAGATAAACCCAAAAAAAAAAAACATTTTAACAATGACTCAAAAATATCGATCTACATAAAAGATCAAACGCAACAGTTGCGCGTGAATAAATAAGTGAATAAAAAATTAAAATAAGAAGGGAACAGGCAAGCGATCGAAATTAAAACAAAGGATTTACAGTAGAAAAAAAAAAAGTTCATGAAACCCTAGATTTGGGAATGCCAACGAACAGGCTGGCCAGAGTAGGGATTTCCAGAGTCCTTGAGCAGCATAACCCTAATTTCCAGAAAAAAGACATTAAAGCTTCTGAGAGATCAAAAACAAACAAAAGAATCGGCGCAGGTAAAACCCTAGTTTGCTATTCAAAAGGATCGTGAAACAGAAATCATGCATAAACAATACATAGATTAAAAAAATAAAATTGAAAAAAAAAACAATAAATAGAAAAGAGAGGTTTTGAAGGGGGATGCGAAGGAGCTGACCTTGTTCACGGGCTTCGGGGGAGACAAGGAGGCGGAGAAGGAGACTCTGAGCTCCGCGAGAGAGAAGGGGCTCTGTTTAGGTTGGGGTTAGGGCTTAAAACGGCGGGCCCGATGTCGCCCTTCGAACCTTTTCTAACAAGTTTAATTTGATCTGGAGCGTCCGTTTTGGGGGCCCATCTACCCATTTATAAATTAGACTTACCGACTCTGCGACTCATCCTCGTAGAATCTCACGCTCACTCTAATTGACAGGCCCATTTCTCGGATAACAGCACAACATAGATGCAGAGAATATATATTATATGTTCCAGAGTTTATGATTTATTTTAGAGCTTTGCTCATTTGATTTCATACTATTAAAAAAAATTATTGGCAGAAAGGCTCTAACCAAAATATTTGATAAATGATTTTATTTTATATTTTATATATATATAATGTGAAAAACTGTGCATTGAAAGAGACTCAAACAACCTAATAAATTAAATAAATATATAATATAGTATTATCATGAAAAATATATTTCATCTAAGTAATGTCACTAATTCAAAATAAATTTTATAAAATAATTAATAAAATAGTATCTATATGAAGTTATTCATCATCAGACATTTATCAGTTTGGCAAAACACTGTACAAATGATAAATTTATAAACAAAAATAATATTATATTACACAATTATTTGTATATTCACAACCCAATTTTGTTAAATTTATTGTTATAATAATGTTAATGTTTAAATTTACCTTGTGATTAATTTAAATTTTTTTACAAATAAATACTTACGTATAAGTGGAAAAAGAAAAGAATTACTTCTGTGCAGTCAATGCACGATAATATATATATATATATATATAATTTATTTTAAACTGTGAATCTCAAGGTTCAAAGAGGATGTAGGACGCAATGATCCGCTCTGATTGCAAGGTACATGGCCGAGCATTTGTTGTTCCGGTGAAAAAAAAAAAACATCATCGAGTTCGATCGGACGGCTATGATCATCCAGAAGGTAGATTAGCATCGGAGGCCAATCGGGCGGCCCAGATACGTCGATCTCGAACGGTCCAATTTTAAATGGGATGGATCGAAAGATTTCGAACCCCCAAATCCCATTCTGGTGCCGAGCTCCTCTCTCTCTTCTCTTGTCGCCCCCCCTCCTCCACCCTCAACAACAGTGCCGAGAGAGAGAGAGAGCTTGATTGAAGAGCGATGGAAACCCTACTGATGGATCGAGTGCAGAGCAGTCTCCGCCTTTTCATGCCCAAGAATGCCATCTTCCTCTGTGAACGCCTCTGCGCCGAGTTCCCTACCGAGGTCCTCATTCCTCCCCCTTGCGCATTTGCTCTTCTTTTTAACTCCTTTTCTCTCATTTGACCGGATCCCCATTGGCTTCTTCTTTTCGAGTAATGATTTCCACGAACTTCTTATTCTTCTCCTGCTGATCGCTAGTCTCTGAAATATTTTTCGTAGAGGAGTTTAATCCTTCACCTTTTCAACAAGAATGATATTTTTCCCACTCTGACTTGTATTTAGATCAGTTTGTTCTTCAGGCTGTGGGTTTTTACGTGTTGTTTCGGTTTGGTTTCATTTGGGCGTGTCCGCTATGATTTTTTATTTTTTTTTTTCCATTTTGCTGTGTTTTATGGAAATGGGAGAAAGTTAGTGATTATGCCGAAGAACACAACTAATTTAGTGTTTGGGACTCTGGAATGCAGTCTAATTTGCAACTTCTGGCGAACTGTTACTTGGGCAACAACCAAGCTTACTGTGCATACCATATTCTGAAAGGTAACCTGATCAGAAAATGTTCTGTTGATTGATCATCCATTCTTTTGCTGCAACTTTGATTGCCATATATATGACAGGATCAATTCTTTATTTGCAATATTTGCTTGCCTTTTATTTTTATTTTTTTTATTTTTTATTTTTATGAATATTGCATAGCAGTTATTGTATGCTCGCTGTTGCTAATAATGCTGTGTTATGAATCTTACTGTCTATCCTGGTCTGTGAAATATGAAGGAAAGCAGATGCCCCAGTCTCGCTATTTGTTTGCTATATCATGCTTTCAGATGAATCTTCTCCGGGAGGCTGAAGCAGCATTATCCCCTGCCAATGAACCTAACTCGGAGGTATTGAAAACTCCTTTTGCCCATGAACCTTCTGGTGATTGTCATCCTTATTGTTCTGCTTGAGGGATGTTCATTTAACCAACTCTTTCAAAGTGCAATAGTGTTACTGTTTATAATGCAAGGCAAGCTTCTCTTTTTCCAACTATCCCATGTGTATCATTGTCTATGGCCTTCAGGCTTGGAAAAGCACACCACATATGGTCAATGGGACACATGTAGCAGTTTTAGTAGATTTAATTGAATATATATCAAAACAGCTTCTTTAGTTAAATTTTATGTCTATTTAATTAATTTTATATGGCTTGTGGAATGCCATTATTGTTATATGCTCTAGTAGCAGCAAGGAATTTGCTTATCATTGTTTTCTTTTTTACTTTATGCAGGTTCCAAATGGTGCTGCTGGTCATTATCTATTGGGACTTATTTATAGGTCTATTCTTCTCTCGGACTACTGTATTTTTGTTGTCAAAGTCAGTTTAATTTGTAACTTATGGTTCCTTTTAGTACGAGGCTATACATGTTACAAGTTTGCATCGGAGATGATATTAATTATTTACAGATTTTTAGTTAAGTTCTATCTAAACTACTGAACTAATGCAGAAATTGACCTAAGTGGTAGTTCTCTGGAATATGGACAAAAGGTTGTCATTTTGATTTGTTCCCTGATGAATTATCACTGATGTATGCAGGTATACTAGCAGACGGTCAAGTGCTGTTGACCACTTTACGCAAGCTCTGTCCATAGATCCACTTCTATGGGCTGCTTATGAGGAACTATGTATACTCGGTCAGTATATTGCTTGCAGTTGTTGAATACATGGCTTTTTCTTTTTTTAATTTTTTTTTCCCATTTTTGAATCTGAGTTTTCTTTTCACCCTTGCTTATTGTTTTTTAGCACAGGTCGCCTTCTGACTTTTGCTCCTTTTTTGGCCCTAAAAGAATCTGGACACTTTGAACTAATCCCTATTTTTGAATATTTTCTCCTGGCTTTGTTGCTGCCATCTATTTCACTCTTGTATAGTTTTAAAGCTACTGATCACTGGTTCTGTAAAGGCTGTCTAGTAATATAAATGGCACTTTTAGGGTCTCCAGGAATATTTATGCTTCATGAAAACTAATTATCTTGGATTTGCACATGTTTGCATCTCTTAATACTTAGTGTCTTGATATTCCAGTCATAATCTCTCAAATTTATATTCATACAAGCATTGCAATGATGTGTATGTTCTCAAATACTCTTGGAAAATTGGCATAGGAAGTCATCGATGTTGTCACTGTAGTGGTTATCAAATGTGCATCCTAAGTTACTAACTCTTTTGATGTATATATAATCCATATCAAATTTAAATGCCATTGTTAGTGTGAGTTTCTTACATAGACAATTGTGTTGCATCAAAATTTCTTCAGGTGCTGTGGGAGGTGCAAGTGACTACTTCAGTGACGTCGCTGCTTCTCGCATCCAACAGCAGTACTTATCTGAATCAAGTTCTCACAAAATAAGCATTGGTGATGAGGATCGCAGTATACAGTCTAGTAGGGTACTTGGTTTAAATGATTCAAGCCCAAAGCAGCCGAAAAATCTGCACTCTAACAGCATCAAAGAAATCAGTAATACTCATGTAGTGATGGCGGCTGGGCAGGCTGCAAACAGTGGGTCTTCCAACCTGTCACTGTATAACACACCGTCTCCAGTAGCTTCACAGGTGTGTTTGAACATCCGGAGTCATCGTAGATACTTCTATGATTGTTATTGTGCTTTAAAAACTTATAGTTGTTGTAACTGTCATATTAGTCTTTGATTAATTGCTGCTTTGTTGTAATGTCTTCTTGAGGGATAATTACTTCTCATCATAGTTTTGAATGAATTAATATCTTGTACTGACCGCCAAGCAATTGCTCTCAGTATTTTGGAAACTTCCTTGTTTGTGGACTGCATTGACGAGAACGGCTCACTTTTATGAGAGAATTTTATCAGACAGACTGCTCTGATTAAAAAACTTCACTGGATTACAGGGAACATAACTTTCCTGAGGCAAACAAATATACCTTATGTATCTTAATATAAGAACTGCTGCTTTGTTCTCACATGAATACCCCATATTAAGCCAACCCCACCGCCACCCAAAGAAAAAAAAGAGATCACTGGATTTAGATTTGCCCCAAAAGGGGAAAAACTGACATTGACTTTCTGTTTTCAGCTATCAGGCATAGCACCACCACCTCTGTGCAGAAATGGCTTCTTCAACGCTGTCAGCTGTGACGGCTCTAGTAAACCAGCTGCTAATGCTGCAATTCTGGCCCCCAGGAGGAAAGCTATGGAGGAAGGGAGATTGCGCAAGGTTGTTACCGACTCATGTCATTTCAATCTTCACTCTATAAACTCTCATTAATGATAGGCTTCATGCAATGAATGTTTAGATCTATCAATTTTTCCCTCCATGTGCAACCTATGTTTGGACTATGTCTTTAGAACATGATTCTAATACTTTCTGAAACCAGGCCTTTATGCTGCTTATAAGTGCCACTTTCATGTCTTGAAAGCTGTAATGTGCCAAACTCTTCCCAGTAATTGGAATTCATCATTTGGTCAGTGTATATTTTTAATTGTGTAGCATGTGGTTTAAGTATAAACAAAATCGTATTCTTACTCCTTTGGGTCAGGTTTGGTGTCATTACTTTGATTTTGTTGTATTCTGGCTTCCAGTTTACTTTTACAAGTTTTTTTTTTCATCTATTTAAACTGGATTTTTGGTATCTTGATAGTTTAGGCTTTAATATATCCTTTTATCACAGTGCAGTGCTAGTGTTACTATGCATGGTTGTATTGTTTCTCTGAGAGCCTGCTTCCTTTTTGAGAACTATATATCCCATCATTTTTTGTGCCAGCAGTGTTCTTGCCACTTTTTATATTTCTGCTCCACTTGTCATGTAAAGTTGAAGAATTTGATTGGTGAGAGTTCTTTCACCTAGTTCCCATAATTAATAGAATTCTATTTGACATAGGATCTTCCATTAGTTTCTGTTTTCCGGCTGCTTTTTATGTGCATAATCATTTATCCTATTTGCTGCTGAAGATAATTAATCAATAGTATACAACTTAGGAAGTTTTTTGCATAAACTTGAAACTACTACAGCAAGATTTTCCATTTTTGCAGTTTTTATTGGTTATTTGATGTAAGAAAGAAATATCTGGGGTGGATTTATCTGGTTTATTATACTTCTAAAAAATGAAGATGATTCATTTTATGCAAGCTTCATGGGCATCTGATTAATAAAATATTTTTAACATGATATGCTTGCAGGTATCTGGGAGACTCTTTTCTGATTCAGGTCCTCGACGAAGTACAAGACTTTCTGGAGAAGCAACTGCTGGTATAAATTCCAATGCCTCACAAGCAGGAGGAGGAACTGGGACTAATCATTCTTCATCATCTAGATTTCTTGGAGGATTCTCTTCATCATCTTCTAAAACTAGTTCAGCTGCCTTCCGGACCATGACAGGTCGTAAGGGACCATCATGCATTTCTGAAAGTTTTGATGAAGGTAGTTTGTAAGCTTTCTTATGAGAAATCTTATGTTGTATGTAATAGGAGTAAAATCCCCAGAGTTTTTGAACTGGTTCTCTATGTATCCCTTAATTGCAATTGTGATCTATATTCTTCTTTCTTAAGGGAGGAAAACAGAGGTTTTTGGCGATTCCTGTGGAGAGGATGCTTCGGCAACAATGTCATCTGTAGCAATTTTTGTTGATTGTAGATATCTTGAAGAAGATAAGATTAATTTACATGCTGGTGGGTTATCTGTGCATGATTCAAAACTGATAAATGGCATCCGAGAACTATTGGGACTCTTGCGTACTCTTGGGGAAGGCTATAGATTTTCTTGTATGCATAGAAGTCAGGTTTGGAAACTATGCGAAAAACATCATTCATTTTCATATGTTCTATTGCTTATAGTGTATGTTTCTGATGTGAGCAGGAAGCTTTGGAAGTTTATCAAAAGCTTTCACAGAATCAATATAATACTGGATGGGTGCTTTCTCAGGTATTTTGCTTATGTAGACTGTCGTCATTTGCAGAATATTAATGATATTAATCATTGTCAGATGTTGGTTTAACTGTCTCGAAAAATATCAGATATGCTGGTTTATGAATCATCTAACCTGGTTTCAAAATCCTGAAGGCTTCTCTCCAAGGAAAAGCACAAGCAATATTTTTAAATGAAACAGATACTTTGTGAGGTCTAAAGTTTAAATCAAAGAATTTCTGTCATAAATTCATGGAAGCATGAGTTCGATAATTACAGAACAACTTAGCCTCCTCCAACTTTGTTCATAAACAATATATGCTTTTCTTTGATTTGTATTTATTTTTTTAAAATGTGTTTACAAGTTTGGACTACTGTGATTTCTTCGGATAATTCTATAAAGATATGCTTGTTTATCATTTTTGGCTTTTGTGAAGAGAGACAGAAAGTGAAAGTTTGGTTTTTCATAAAATTTTTTAGTTGACTTATAATCAGAGGTATACTAGCAAATAACAATGATTTTGTATAGGTGTATAAGTAGATATGGTGTTTTGCATGTTTACGATGGCAATTGCTCATTTGTGTGTGTGTGTGCAAGCAAAAAAAAATCAATTGCTGTAACTGTACCATTCATGAATGTGTCTAGGCTCTAGGGCTTAGAAGACTCGTGTCATGAACAGCGATGGTTTGTTGATATGAACTAGGAGTATATTGATAATTGGTATGAGAATACAAGTATATAGATGATCATACTATGCATGTGTTAACTGTTGGAAACTTCTGTTGAATAATTATATTTAATGCAGATAGGGAAAGCACATTTTGAAATGGTAGACTATTTTGAGGCTGCTCGCTTCTTTGATTTGGCACGTCGAGTGTCACCATACTCATTAGAAGGGATGGACATTTATTCGACTATCCTTTATGTAAGTTCATTTTAATCATTAATTTCTGTCCTGGTATTGTTATTACATTGATAATACATTTTTTTGGCTGGTCAAGGGGGATGACTTCATGGCTTGCTTATAGATTTTTATATTACATTGTTTTGTTGATGTTATACTATCTATCCATCTTTTATTGTCCCTTTTAGACTTCAGGATCACCGAACACTTCAGACCATGATTTGTAATGATGCTGCACCTAGGCATGACTAGTTTTTTCTGCGATTGTTTATTGGACTTTGTATAGTTTCAGGATTATTTGTCCTTGGACAGCCAGCAGAGCATATTTTTTCTACTCAGCATGACATCAAACATAAATGAGCATGGCCTACTTGGAACACCTTACTCAAGTTCCTTGATATTGCTTGGGCGTATTATTGCATATCATTGCATATCCTTGGAACACACATAACAGTGACATGCTATTCATTTCCGTAAACAACCCTATCTTTGTGTCAGATTTTTAATAGTGAGTCTTTAAAGTTTAAATGTCTTTTCTTTTTGGCAGCATTTGAAAGAGGAAATGAAGCTGAGCTACCTTGCGCAAGAACTTATATCCACTGATCGATTAGCTCCTCAGGCATGGTATGCTCCAACCCCCTTCAAATGGTGTGGGTTTATCTTGTATGGGGTTCTGTATTGCTCAGATTCATTTATAACATATGTATTGACAGGTGCTTTCAGTCACTAGATTAACACAATTATATATGAAGTGGTGTGTGGAATTTTATATTTTCAAGACATGATTTTGTTTGGACACATCTTTCGTCTTTATGAATATGTTTCTCCTTTCTTGAGAAGAATTCTATCCATTGTTGCTTGTGGACAACATACTTTTGTATCAAGTATGAGTTTTATTTAGAATTTAAGTGATGCTTTATAAGCATCAAGTTTGAGACATTTTGATTTATCAAGCATAGCTATGTTCCTATGAAAGATCAATGCAAAGCTAACTTTATATTCTGCCAGTCATATTGTCTTCTTTTAGATATCAGATTTCTTCTGGATTAGTCTTTCCAATTACAATTTTTTATTTTGAGTTATTATATTTTGGAACTGTTTATTTTGTTGTGTACATGTGCATTTGACTGGCTTGACTATTGATGTAATTGTTGGCTAGGTGTGCCATGGGAAACTGCTATAGCTTGCAGAAAGATCATGAAACTGCGCTAAAAAATTTCCAGCGAGCAGTGCATTTAGATTCCAGATTTGCTTATGCTCACACTCTTTCTGGCCATGAGTATGGTTCCTACCTCCGTGTTTATTCTTTATATATATGTTGGGCAGTTGCAGAATGGTTATTTCCTTAATATCATTCATTAGTCATCTGACCTTTGCACTTTCATATTTTCTTTGGTCATCTTTGCTCCCATAGATATGTTGCTTTGGAAGACTTTGAGAATGGCATAAAATGCTACCAAAGAGCTCTTCAAGTAGATGAAAGGCATTATAATTCCTGGTATGGCCTTGGGGTGATATACCTAAGGCAGGAGAAGTTCCAGTTTGCGGAGCATCACTTCCGAAGAGCTTTCTTTATTAATCCACGGTCATCTGTTCTTATGTGCTATCTTGGAATGTCTTTGCATTCTTTGAGGGTAAGGATCTCATATTATGTTGTACTGACTCAACATGATCATAGTATGCCTTGATTCTTCCCTTCAATTCTGTGGCATGCTGATCTTAGCCTGTGATGATTATATGCCTCAATTCAATTTAGATTGTAAACATATAAAACTATGATCTCATCTTCAAATATGGTTGTCTTATGAATCATGCATTCATTTTAGATTCTTTCATGAACATCTGTACTTCAAATATGGCAGAGAAATGAGGAAGCACTGGAGATGATTGAGAAAGCTATCTTGGCTGATCCGAAGAATCCACTCCCTCTATATCAAAAAGCAAACATATTACTAAGCCTTGAAAGATATGATGAGGCTCTAATGAATTTGGATCAGCTGAAAGAGTGTGCACCTCAGGAGACCAGTGTTTATGCGTTGATGGGTAAGATATACAAGAAGCTTAATATGCATGAGAAAGCAATGTTCTATTTTGGACTTGCGCTCGATCTCAAGCCTCCTGCTACTGATGTTGCTATCATTAAAGTATGTATCCCTGCACTCGTTCTTTTCTTAAGATACAGAGTACCAAAAACTATTTTTAGAACCATGATTAGCACAAACATAACATTTAGGCAGTCTGATTTTATTCTGCTCTTGGAAATACAGACTGTTAGTGTATTGTTTTATGAGCAAGCTTTGACTTACTTTTGTGATTGCTAAAGTGTGCTGTGCTTTGCTTATGACAGTCAGCCATGGAAAAGTTGTATCTACCGGATGAAATGGGTGACTCCCTTTAGACTCTTAAACTTGTCAAAGCTGAACGAGGACTGCTGGGTAACATTAATTCCAGCAAGCTTGTGCTTTCGAAGAGTACAAAAGAAAGCAGACAGATCACAAACGACGAATTTCTGGAGACAGGGTAATCTCTGTCAAGCATGCAACATCAAGCCTTCCATTTTTGTAGCTTTTAACCCAATTGTTGTTAGGATTTAGATATTTAGGCAGAGTAGCTCAAATGTGAGTGATAGTTGTAAAAGGAAACATGTAATTGTGCCTCAAGTGCTTGTAACATTATATCATGATGGAAATCACAGTCGCACTTATGATTCAATTCCATTGTGGATAAACAGAACTGAAGAAGAATGCCCTGCTGATAAGCATGTTTATTTCCCATTTTGTACAAATATACACAATACAAAATTTGTCCAGCGAATGGGTGAATTGCTCCGGGGTTAGCCCCTTTCAATTAACAGAGGTTAGAAATTCTCTTGGATTCTTCCATCCAAGTTGTGGGTGGTCTTGATCATGCATGTTCTTTCCTTTGGATCCTTTTGTCTGTTATATATAGCATTATGTCATGCAGGTATCATCGCGTTGATGATGTGCAATCAATGTCTCTTTTCCCTGCCACTCAAACAAAATTATGGCCTCAGAAGGCATTGTGTTTGACTGTATTTGGGCTTTGTTGAAATGATTAATATAATTCCTCTAGGCGTGGCATGTGAAGTGACTAGTGAGAATTCATCCCATCTGAGAGTGGTTCAGTTCCCAGTAGCAGCAACGTCCCTCTAAGCAGAGGTCTGTGGTACTTAATAGACTTGTTATTTGATGTTATAGGGGGGATTGGCATTTGGAAGGCTTTTGAAGGAATTGGTTAATTCCATAATGGGCCTTCGCGATCTTTTTGTCACTGCATCACTGCCTGTTCTGAATG
Source organism: Dioscorea cayenensis subsp. rotundata (assembly GCF_009730915.1). Taxonomy (NCBI): domain Eukaryota; kingdom Viridiplantae; phylum Streptophyta; class Magnoliopsida; order Dioscoreales; family Dioscoreaceae; genus Dioscorea; species Dioscorea cayenensis. The sequence goes on along the minus strand of NC_052486.1, from coordinate 697,440 downwards.
TGCTTTTGGTCACTGCTGTTGGATCCATTTCTGCAACAAGTCGAGTCGCCATTCTTGGCGAGATTGCAAGGAAAAATTTGAATAATGTAAGTAATGAATTTGGCTTTCTTTTTTTCCTTACATCATTAATAAATGCTCTAATTAGATATTTTGTAGGTTGTCTTTTACGTATTCAATCCAGCTCTCAATGCAGTAAACTTAGCACAGACAATTACGCTAGAGAGAATGCTTTTATTGTGAGTTCTGTAATTGTTTGTTCTGTCAATGACGAGGAATTTGAAAAAGATGATTTCTTTCTGATAACTTTACTTACAGGTGGTTTATGCCTGTAAATCTGTTTCTCAACTTTGTAATTGGCTCTGCACTTGCTTGGGCAATTATCCACATCTTCCAAGCTCCTGCCAGAATCAGAGCTGTTATATTTGCCTCTTGTTCAGCTGGTAGACTAGGGATTAAATTTTTTTTTCTTTTCTTTTATTGAAAGAAAAGTTTAAATTGGTGAACTGTGTCAAATAATCTGTGATATGAGCAGGAAATGTGGGCAACCTACTTCTGATTCTTGTCCCTGCAATGTGCAAGGAGAAAGGAAGCCCTTTTGGGGACCCTGACATTTGCAGTAAATTTGGGTTATCATTCGCCTCCCTCTCTCTGGCAGTAAGTTTTTGTTCAAGAATGTTCAGATAAATCATCTAGAAGAAAACTTGTGTGATTCTGACATTTTGCATTAAAACTGGTGGCATATATCATGCACATTTCAACTGCCATGTCTTCATATTTGTTCCGTTTTGATGTTGCAGATAGGCACTATTTTACAGTGGTCTTATGTTTTCAATATCGTGCGAGTAACATCTAGCCATGCTCAAGACAAAACATTAGCAACTGACTCTGTTTCTAAAGTGACTTCTGCTCAAGAAACCATAAGTTTACTCCCTGAGGACTACAAAGATGTGATGACTTCAACTCGAGGTTGCTCAACTTCTGCTTTTCCTTTCAATAATGCTCCTTTGCTCCCTTCCAAAACTGAGGATTTTACAACTACCACTAAGGTTTATTTTTTATTCTTTTCCCCTGTCAAATTCAGACTGTTGGATAAAGTCCTGCTTTAGTTAGTACTATTTTAATTACATAAAGCATTTCGAATCTCTCACAGGTACTGCTTTCAAGTAGTAAGATGAGCAGATTTTGGAGAATATTTTGTGGAGTAATTGACTTGAAGAAGTTATTTGCACCAGCCACAGTGGGGGTGGTAAGCGACTGGTTCACTTCTTTTTATTCAAAAACTCATGCATCATTTTCATGCATGAGCAGTGTGAAAAATAATGGCATGCGGAAAATTAAAAGTAACATACTATCATCAATGAAATAGGGTCTAGAACCCATATATTTGTCTGCTTCATGTATCCATGTGCTTCAGTATTATTACATATATTGTATGAGCTTGCAGTATCAGAGTCTCCTTCATAAACAACGAGTGAAGTTGTCTGCAGGCTACTTAGATTAGATGCATTGTTGATTCTATATTATCTCAGCTATCTCAATGCCAAACTTATTTTTTGGTCTTCCTGGTAGATTATTGGATTTATGATAGGAGTGATCCCACAACTTAAGAAAGCAATGATAGGTGAAACAGCTCCTCTTCGTGCCATTCAAGAGTCAGCTACGTTGTTGGGGTAAATTGCTCAATTCTTTTTTAGTTGATCTGGCTGTATATTGTTATACTAATTTTTATAAGAATGGAATTTACAGTGGCTTATGACTCCAGGTATGTTATTGTGTAATGATTTCATTGAAATGTTGCTGTTTGATCCAAACCTTCTCCTTGTTCTTCATGTGCAGTAATGGCACTATCCCCAGTCTCATGCTCATAATGGGAGGGAACCTTGTCAAAGGTAAAAGGGAAGGGAAGAGAAGGGAAGGGTAGTAGCAACTTGTTTCATGTTGCTTGTCATGTTAACAGACAACTGCAATGAAGCAATATGTTGTAAGTTTACTAAGTTATCTTTTCCATTGATGTCCAGGCATGAACAGTTCAGGTGTCAAGGTGTCGATTATCATTGGGATCATCATCATTCGGTATCTTGCCCTTCCCCTGGTAGGCATAGGCATAGTGAAGGGAGCAATTCACCTAGGCATGGTGCACCCGGATCCTCTGTATCGCTTCATTCTTCTATTGCAATATGCTGTTCCACCAGCAATGAATATTAGTAAGTGGTACTCACCTTACGGTATTATTCATCAGTTAATAAGTATTGTGCACTCTCGTTTGTGTGTGTGTGTGTGTGTGTTTTTTTGAAAGTCAGTCTTATCTGTATGCAAAATTTTGGCAGCATCAATGATCCAAATGTTTGAGGCTGGTGAAGGTGAACTGTCAGTTATTTTCCTGTGGTCATATGTTGTGGCTTCTGCAGCTCTAACCATTTGGTCGACTCTTTTCTTATGGCTTGTCTCGTAATCATATGTACAATGTATATGCAAACATGCAGTGACAGATGTTTAGATAATGGTTCACTCAGTTAATTATGTCAATCAACTCAATGGAATTATTCTTCTTTTTATTATTATTATTATTATTAAATGAGGCAATTATAGAACATGCAGTTTTACTGTATTGTGGAGTAAGTTAGCTAGCTGTTCTAGCAATGATCTCAAAGTTTAAGATTGAAGTTGCAAATTTTATGAGAAAAAGAAGAACCTCATTCCGCGCCTTGAGGTTCAAATTCATTCACTATGTCCACAAGCGGATTTGATACACTCAATAGCATTTATTTCCTTGCCAAATGAGTTGGCAATTGGCAATGATCAAGCATGCCTGCATACTGGTTCACCTGGTATTCAAGAGTAAGCATGCCGTGTTTGTGTGTGAGTGAGTGAGTGAGAGAGAGTGAGAGAGAGAGAGAGAGAGAGAGAATCCTTCTTGTCACTTTGACTTCTCCTTGGTAAGTGGTCAGTGATTATCATGAAACATACATTTGATTCTCATACATTTTCATTTGAGCAGATCAGAAAACAAAAAACTAAAATACATATGGTTATTTAAAATTTAAAAAGTATAACAAAGAAACAAGAAAAGGGAAGGATTCTCATTGCATGTCTCAAAAAAGATGTGAGCTATATATATATATATATATGTGAGTGTGACTTCAGTACAATAATTGGAATGGTTAAAACTAAGAGATTAAAGGAAAACTATATATGTATAATTATAGTTCCAACTTGTAATTTTGGAATTAAAATAATAATAAGATCATAATAGATTATAATGAGAAGTTGCATCTATATATTTTTGTATGTCACATCTTTTTTAGGGCAGAAATCTTCATAACAGAAAAATTGCATTTATAATTTTTGAAGATATATTTGTTATTGTCAATTTTTATCATACTTGCACATTCAATTTGATCAGTTTTTAAAATTAATTTTCTTTTATTTTAAAAATATCATTTCAAAAAGAAGCACTTCCTCGGGGAATGGCTTGCTTGTTTCTTTATGAGTAATTTTTTTTAATAATTGATAAGTATTTATGTTTTATTTTTTCTCGTACTATTATTATTATTATTATTATTATTATTATTATTATTATTTTATCTTTCGTTCTTTGTTTCTCTTCCCTCTTGCCTCATGTGCAAGCGAGTGCGGACTGGAGAGAACGAGGGAAGACAACCAAACAGCCGGATGGATGAGAAGGAGAAGATCCACTTGTTCTACTGCGCCGAGTCGGAGGAGCTCGCCCGCAAGGCCGCCCACCTTGCCATCCAGTGATCCAGCTCCAGTCCATCTCCTGGAGGTTTTCTCTCGCTTCTGCTCTCTCTCTCTCTCTCTCTCTCTCTCTCTCTCGGCTATGATTTATGAATTGTTGCTTCATCGTGATTTTTCCCCCGAAAAGATGTGATTTTTTTGCTCGGCATTCATTGGCCTTTGAGTGTTGATCTGTGCAAATTTGAGTTTTCCGTAAGATTTTGGTACGGCCGTGTGTTATTAACGGGAACTGTGATGTTAACTGGAAAATTGGCCAGAAAATGAATTTCAATGTCCGTAGAGCTATTTTGAGTTGCTGTGGTGGGTCGTAATTAATAATAATCACGAAATAAATAGCAGTCCCATGAATGTAGATCTATGCATGAAGACCAATTGAAGGCTTGCAGATTTTGTTGTCTGTGATTAGTTTTCTGACCTTTTTGTGCGTGCGTGTGTCTCTCTCTCTTTCTCTGTGTGTGTGTGTGTGTGTGCGCGCGCGCATGCGTGTGTGTATGTTTGGATTCCATTGATATGATTTTTGTACAAACGGAAATTTCATTTATGGGATTTGGGCTTTAGGCTTTGGTGATCAGCTGTCAAATGCAATACTGGACTGTAAACTTGAAAGACAGTGGGTTACACTGATATTTGGATATCTGGTTTCGTCTCCAATGATGAGATTATAATTTATCCATGGACTTTTAATTTGACACTCTTTCTAGTTTTGATGCTTAAATTGATGAGGACAATTCTTAACAACTTAGTGATCGCCCAATCTCGATCTAACTCTTTGCCGTTCAAAACATAATATAGGGTTGGTGATTGGTGTATAGTACAAATCACATTGATAATGATTGCCCCAAAAAAAAAAAACATTTTCTTCAGCCAATCCAAGAGAGAAAATAAGGTTGGATTGAGAAATCAAGTGGTATGTCAGTCGCACTTTCTTTACTGGTGAAGAGAAACAAAGTTTTAGTAATGAGGTTGAATATGTAAGGTAGCTGTCCTGCATTAATACTATCCTGATGGTGGAGATTTATCTTCTGTAGAGCTGATCTGAAGGGTGTCTTGTTACATTGTTTGTCATTATTTAACTCAGAGAGAGCCTCTCTGACAAGTGGTTGGAACACAGAATTACCAAAGCCAATGCCATAAAAAGCTGCCTGTCTAACATCTGCTTCATCATCATTGGATGTATCTAACCGGAAGGGAACATTGGTATCACAATGTTTAAGAGCTGCTTCGGAAAGTAAATTGGCAAAATGGTAAATATAACTTGAAAATTCTTACTCATTTTTTACTCAGATGATTAGGTTTCAATTTTTCCCAAGTAATATATCTGATGGAGTTCCTTGTGATGTTAGGCCAGTTACTTGTGATGTAGCTTGAAAAACAGGAGGAATAAATATAAGGATTTGTTATTGGTTGGATAACCACTCGGTGTTGGATTTTCTATTTATATTAATGTACAAAGCGACTTTGCTGTCTTATTTGTAATCACTTTGTTCAATCAAGGTAATAAGTGTTTAACAAATACTGGGAAAATATCTGGCTGTTAGGAACTTTGATGATGATTTTCCTAATCTTTTCATCAATAATGCCCATGTCATAAGAGGTCAACTTGTTGCACTTCTAGCTTCTAATTTTTGAGCAGATGTCAGCAATATTTGCATTGCCAGAACTTTTCATTGCTTCCTTTACCTTGGTCATGCCATTTTTATGACCAGCTCTTTTTGAGCGAATGGAAGGAGATGTAGCCACTGCATTCATTATGGCATGGATTTTGTCCATGATACCCGAAATCTAGGGGTGGCCCTACAAGCTTAGTAATCTATGACATACATGCTTTGTTGGTTTGTTTACCTCTCTCGCATGTGCATTGGATTAATCAAATCTGTACTATTCACCAAGTGTTGTATAATTTTACACTAGACGTAGTCCTTGAGTTTGCATGTTATAATTTCCTTGATCTTATAAGATCCTAGATCAGTTAGATTCCTTTTTTTTCAGCACGTTTATGTCAGATTAAGCCTGCCTCTTCCTGTCACATGCAATCTGCGTCTTCATATATGCTTTGTGTTGGATTATTTTGCATATCTATTTATTACCTCTATAATGAATTCTCATTGCTTGACGGATCCTTGCTTTTATTGCTTCTGTACATATTTCTTGTGCCTTAACTTTCAACTTCTCAAACTTATCGATACATCTAGGTTCTTTGAACAAATCCAGTTACATGGTGTATTTCATTAGTAAGGCTGGTAACGGGGCGGGGAATCCCCGATCTCCGTAGGGATCCGACCCGACGGGGACGGGGATTCCCCGGTTCGTTCTCCCCGTGGGGACGGGGACGGGGACGGGGGCAAACCCGTCCCCGTTTAGTAAACGGGGCGGGGGCGGGGATTGCCATCCCCGACCCGCGGGGATCCCCTGTCCCGTTAAAAATAATATATATATATATATATATATTAATATATGTATTTAATTTTAATTATTTACAATTTTACCATTTTATAATATATAATATAAGCTTATTATAATATATTATATAAGCTTATTATTTTAGGTATATGGGGATCCCCGTGGGGACGGGGAGACAACTCCCCTCCCCGTTACCAGCCCGTATCCATTAGGTCTTTCGTCCTGGCTGTATGTGCTAGACCTTTTAAATCAATCTACTTTATAGTGTAAGGATATGAGGATTCTCTATAATTATCAAGATGCCATTTCTCACTATTGGCCCTGAAATATCATCTAGCATGCTGAGAAAAAATTAGGCATAGAGCATGTAAGGAAATAGAGTCGAGTCCTTAGCTTTGTGGCAAAATTGTTCACTTGTGAATTTGAGCACATGGTAGTGTTTGTATTGAAATCAATCTAGAAGGAGGGAATATTTGTAGTTTTCATATAAAAGTGTATTGAGTTTATTTTTTTCTTCACATTGCCATGTAGGCAAAAAATGTCACAGGGTATTGATTGATATACAATATGTTATCTTTTACCTGAGAATTTTCAGATTCAATCTTTACCTTTATATCTTGAACTTTCACAAGAAAGGTTCTACTTTGGTGATGATGCCTTGCCTTGCTTTGCAACTGATTGTTGTTGCAATTTCTTCGTCAGGTTCCTGGTTCTGATAATGTATGTTATACTTATATGAACAATTTGGTTGGTAAATTGGTAAATCCAGAGTAGAAGCATTGGAATGTAATGCCTTTACCATTGTATTGGCTGCCTTTTAAGCTCAAAATGAAACAAGTTTCAAAACTACAAGCTTCAAGGTTATTTTTCATCTTCAAAAATGCTTTCTCACAATGTCATTAGGTCACTACAGCCTTACATGATGATGATGGAGCTTGGAAGCAATTGCACAAGCAGTGGCAACATTTTCCACTGGCTAGCGTATAACTATAGAATTTGGATTATCTTCATGATTTATTCAAAAATTTAGTAGAAGATTAGAAGATTCGTCTGAATTTTTAATGATAGGTTGTCTGTGCAAAGGGTGCATGAAGGTGATAAGCGAATAGTTTGAAGAAAAGGAGGCAAAGGCTAAATTTATTGAGAAAAAGAAAGGAACAATAAGAGAGACAAAGAGGAAGAACAGCAGCTAAAACCAAAAGAACAAACAATTCAAAAAGCTAAAAACTAATCAAATACAAATCCAGAGTCTGAAAAACATTTCATAAGCCATTGGGGAACTTATTGGGTGTCAGGTATATATATGATCATGATAAATACCTACTTTATTTTTATGATTGTAATGTACTGATTTACACCTATGATAACCAGCTAGCATATTCAATGATGCTATTGAGTCCTAGTAGCAACTTGCAAAGTTAAATGAGAATTTTGCACATATTGTCTTATGACTTTGCCCTGTATGTTGTGGGCTGATAGCATAGTCATGCAAGCCAAGCCTGTAATTTAGATCAGCTGAAATTGTAGGTTCTTCTGGATTATGCTGATGGCCAAACAAAATCAATTGTTATTTCTGGATGGTGTGGGTTTCACCTCCAAATTGTGCAACTATAGTTGAGCATGTGACTATTTGATTCATTCAATGTCAAAAACTGCCATTCTCGTATCTATGAGCATTCTATTAAAAGTTTTGGAACTATTCTGAATATTCATCTTGATGTGGATTGGTCAAGTGATCACTAGTTGACACGGGGCTTGTCGGCGTGGCAACCTTCAATGCTCCATCGTGCGGCACTTGTGCGCTCCCACAAGTCAGCCTACTCTCGTTGGTGTAAAAACCTACACCTGCCCAAGGAACATACACAAAGGGAACAGACACAAAGATAAGAGAGTAAAGATAAACTCTCTATTGATGTAAGGAATCTAATACAACCGAAGCCAAGATACAAGTCTTCCCCTCTCCTCCTCACTTCTCCTAAGTGAGAGCTCCCTTCTTCTCTTCTTCTCCTAAGAATGAGAATGGGAATGAGAGAGTGAAGATGGAATGAATGAAATGGAGAATGGAGGGGGAGCTTATATAGCTAAAGCCTTGGAATCTCATCCAAGGATAACGAGACGAACGCTTATCTAGCTCTTGGAACGGGAACGTCTCGAACGGCGTTCGTCTCGTTATCCTTGGATGAGATTCCAAGGCTTTAGCTATATAAGCTCCCCCTCCATTCTCCATTTCATTCATTCCATCTTCACTCTCTCATTCCCATTCTCATTCTTAGGAGAAGAAGAGAAGAAGGGAGCTCTCACTTAGGAGAAGTGAGGAGGAGAGGGGAAGACTTGTATCTTGGCTTCGGTTGTATTAGATTCCTTACATCAATAGAGAGTTTATCTTTACTCTCTTATCTTTGTGTCTGTTCCCTTTGTGTATGTTCCTTGGGCAGGTGTAGGTTTTTACACCAACGAGAGTAGGTTGACTTGTGGGAGCGCACAAGTGCCGCACGGTGGAGCATTGAAGGTTGCCATGCCGACAAGCCCCGTGTCAATACTGAAACAAACATTTTCATTCTCAGAAAGTTTTGGCTGTGTGACAAAAGTTAGTGCCCGTGTAACTCATGGTGTGTTTCCAAAGCAGACATGGGAGACCTTCACACAAGTTGGTGCTAGTAAGTGCCAAACAATGATTATTCTATATTCTCTTCATTTGGCATTCATGTGATTCTAAACAACTCGAATACTGTTCAGACGGCCGAGTCTTGAGTCCATTTGCCTACATCTGGATAAGCAGCTCTTATCCTCAGCCTTGCAGGGTGCTCTTCAGATTTGGTGCTCTAAATCCTAATTTAGTGTTCCACTTTCAGAATAATGTTATATGGGCGTGTGGCCTTTGTGGAGGATTAGTCCTGGCTTCGTATTTAAGTAATTAGTGTATAATCATATCACACCAATAAATTGACTGATGTTGAACACGATTTCGATTGGAAAGTATTTATCTGGCATACATATGATGGGCTCATGTACAAATTAGAGACAAAGCGGTGGTGGTGGTGGTGGTGGTGGAAACATTAATACATGGGACCGAATTAATAGTCTTCTTCAAACTGGTTTCCTTCAAAACTTTGTCCATATTGCCAATGCGAAGGGGCAACGCTGAAGGAAGTCAAGGTTGATCCACTGCTGATGGTGAGCTCGAAGGAGAGAGGCTGGCCTCTAAGCTCCGCATTGCATTGCCAGTTCTGGCCCCAGTTCCGAGCCATGGTGATCCATGCTGTCCTTGAACCTTTGACCTTAACGGCCACCAACTCCCCATCCAAACCAACGTTGCTGATCAGAACCTGGAAGAAGTACGAGCTCCCCGTCACTCTAAACCTCACTCCCCCACTCCTCCCACACTTGACCCTGCACCAAATAAATAAATAAATATTAATAATAATAATAATAATAATCATCATCATCACAAGAAGAAGAGTAAGAAGAAGAAGTAAAAGTGGAAAGAGAAAACAAAAAAGCAAGAAAAGAACAGGAAACCATGCATTTTCCATTAATTAATAGGCTGCTGCTGCGCTGCAAGTGTGCAACCTTACCGCCTAAACTGGACAGGGACAATGTCAGCCTTAATGCGAGCAATAGAAGAGAAAGAGAAGAGGGGACATGTCAAAATGGTCTCTGGGGAAGTTACACCAGCCACCAAAGTCACTAGGAAGGCCATAGTTGGGAGCACAGAAGTCAGTGACAGTGACCACAATAGAAGGGCTGCCCAGCAGGCACCACCGGATGTCATCCACGCAACGGACCTCGTAGCACGCACCGCAGGCTTTTCCCTTGTCGAACAAAGCACCGCTCACTCCGGTGCTCATCTTCCCAAACCCAGACTCTATTACATCTCCATAACCACAAGCTCCACCTCCAGAATTAATCAACCAAAAAAACAAAGCACACACGTTCAGCACACACTAACTATATATCATCATCATCATCACATTATTAGAGCAATGGTAGGAAAAAAAGAGTGTTGTAGTTGTAGTAGTAGTAGTAGTAGTACAAGTAGCGTACCAGTGAGGATGGAGGCAGCTGTGTCTTTGGAGTAGGTGGCTGTGCCAGACCTCCACTCCAACTGTCTGCTGCTGCTGCTACTACTGGTCAAACCTGATGCTATGACCAACATGAAGAGGTAGAAGAAGAAGAAGAAGAAGAAGAAGAATAGGGAGGAGAATGTAGCCGTTGCCTGCTGGTGAGAAAGGCCCATCTCACACTCTCCTTTTGGGTCTTCCAAACAGCGGTCCGAGTAGAATAAGGGGATCTCTTGCTTGCTTCTTTTTCTTTTTGGGGTTTCTTGCTTTCCTTTTTATTTTATTTTGTGTTTTATGGGGATTTGTATTATTAATAAGTGTCCTTTAAAAAAAGGGTTAGTATTTTTTATTTCCATCCTTTAGACTTTACTTTAGAAAAGCTCATTACTTATACCAAATGCTGTCGTGTATCCTAATCCTAACCCTTTCTTCATTAACAATCACGGGAGATGTGATGTAGAACCAGCCTCTCATGAAGATGAATGAATGAATGCATGCATTCACTCGCCAGATCGGTTCATTTTGGAAATACTCAAAAAGAAATGTATGGCACTGGGTGATCACCATAATTTAAGGAAAATGTAGACTAAAAGAGGATATAATATATATATATATATATAAACGTTGATAGATATATAAAAGAAATGCTCCGGTTCCTAGGAAGGTTTGTCCACTTGATTCGGCAGGCTCTTCTTTTAAGGATTAATTATAAGCATATTGCTTAAGCTCATCAGTAACCCAGAAAAACAAACTAACCTTCCACTGCACAACATTTCTTTCATTGTGTCTGTTTGTGTGTGTACCGGATATGCAAAAAAGAAAACGAAAGAAATATGGTCAATATTTATCATTAAGAGCATCAAGAAACATTCAGATCATAATGTACTAAAATAAATAGATTTTTGTGATTCTCGTGCAGAGCGCATCAAGACACAGTCAAGTCATAGTACTAAAATAGATTTTGCGTTTCAAACGAGGTGAAAGCAGCAGCAGCATCCACGATCCATTAATATAACTCAAAATAGTTAGTTTCATCAACAGAGGCTCTAAGCTTCATTTGATTGAAGCTGCATCAACTGAAGAAGAAGAAGAAGAAGAAGAAGAAAAAACATTGGCTACAACGGCCCTTGTTCATCATCTCAAGGTAAAACTAGAAGCGACTTTCTTCCATGCAATAGACATGAGCTAGATGGTTGATCAATACCAAGTTTGTCCCAAACTCACCATTTAACAATAGTTCATATTTCCAGTATAGAAGGATAAATCATGAGTGAACGGTGATACTCAAAGAAATAGTGTAAATGAGCACACATTATAGCAAGCTGGAGACACAATGACGTTTTATTCACAGACAAGCATCTGAAAACTTCATTGTAAAGCTAATACAAGAGTTCATATACACCAATAATCCACAGTTCTGATAAAAGCACTTCATTAAACATTGGAATACATATTTTCAAAAAAAAAGAAAAAAAGAGTGAATCCAAAGAATGCATATTTTGTCCTCTCTATTTGCCGCCAAATGATAGTGGCTCACCTCATTCAAGTTTAAAACATACAATATTATACACGTGAAACAACACATCTCGATAGTAGCAGGAAAGAGGGATTTGCAAGGGCAAAAACTACAACATTCCTACTGCCATCGGTAGCCATATTCAGAAGAAGTCCGCATGAAGAGCATTGACTTTGAAAATGATAAACCCTGCGTCTATGCCAAATAGGACTTACTGATGCCAAATAGAAATTTCAAACAGCTAATGACAATTTAATCATAAGCTCTGTCATTTGCTCACCTTGGAATCTGCTAGATCAAGGTTTCACATGGTCAATGATATCATGCTTCCTTTTGTTAGGCCTGGAGAGAAAACAACATTGGACCCAAGTTTTCTTGGTCTTCACTGTCTGTGTTTTACTAGCATCCCGATCTGCGACAGACTCAGCCATGAAACTGCACAACAGCCTGATAAATAACATTTTTAAAATTATTAGCCACAGAAGAATAGTTACTTGAACACATTAAATATTATATATATATATATATATATCTGTGTAGAAAAAGGAAAAGCTTAACCTGTGCACCCAGTTCAGCTACATGCCTAGGAGGCACTTCCAAAGGGTTTTCTTCTGCACGCAGCACACGCAGGTGTGAGAGCATGCCAAATGAATCAGGAAGGACCCTGATCTGGTTGTTGCTTATATCCAATTCTTCCAGCAGCTCAAGATTGCCAATGGACCGTGGAAGTGACCGAAGATCAGCAAAATTATTTCCAATATTCAACTTGACAAGGTTTGTTGCAAAGCATAAGCTCTCAGGTATCAATTCAAGCTCATTAAAACTAGCATCCAACTCCTTCAGTTTCAACAGAGATGCCATAGAGGTTGGAAGACTTTTGATATTGTTATACCGTACAGAAAGAACCTCTAAAGATGCAAGCCTTCCTACAGCTTCCGGAAGGCCTTTTAGACGATTATAATCAACTCGGAGCTCCACAACAGATGCACAATTACCGATAGTATGCGGAAGTTCTTCTAGATTGTTTGTCTCAACACTTAACTTCTTCAAGCTGATTAACCTGCCAATGGCTTCAGTTAGCACAGACAGCTGATTCGAACTCATATCAAGTTCCACAAGATTTGCTAATTTGCCAATCGTAGATGGTAATTTTGTCAATTGGTTTCCTTTTAAATCTAAATACTGCAGGCTGAGCAGATCTCCAATAGAATCAGGAAGTTCAGCTATCCGATTAGAGTGCAGATCCAGTCTCGTTAAGGAAGAAAGAGTACCAATTGTCACTGGCAACGCAAGTAAACGATTTTCTGAGAGGTCAAGAGTGACAAGATCAGAAAGCTTTCCTATTGAATCAGGCAACCAATCAATCTGATCCATCAGCTTGTTCTGAAGGTTGAGGTCCTTGGTGCCTTTCTTTGATGAAACCTCAATTACACTAGCTACTTTAATCAGACTCAGTTTCTCATTGCCTATTCCTCCTACATGACAAACAAACAATCAGATCTTATGGTTAGAGGGACTTGATCAATCTTTAAACATCTCAAAACCTAGCCTAAATGTATGCGCATAATCTGCACTGTGATCATGCTTAAGTTAAAGCAAGAAAGAGAACCATCGTGCAAACTTTCATGATACAATAACAACAGCATAAAACACTAATGCAAGCAATATTTGAACTCCCTGAACTCACCAGAAGTAGGAAGAGGAGGAAGAATAGCAGAAGGTTTGAGTGTCGAATTGACCAAGAGCCCTCCTCGAGGCTTATTGTTCAACTCAAGACCATTTCCATCAGTGTACACTGTGGACTTCATTTTCCCCAGATAACTGTCATCCCTAGTAACTTGCTCAAAGCTCCTCACTCTGGTTACAGTTCTCTCCGGATACAATGCTGATGAAACAGTACTGCTGGATGAATCAAAACCAGTATGCGAACTGGAGGCAGTGACGGTCGAGGTACTGCTCATAGATATCGAGCCTGAGGACCCATTTGAGCTTGAAGGAACGCATCTTGAGGCTCTCTGAAGCAATTCATCAAACAACTGATGAATGTTTTCCAGATCGAGCAGCTTGACAGCCTCTCTCTTCTGTTCTTTGCACTGAAAGAAGACTAAACTCCTCTGCATCTCCTGAAGAACAGAGAAGAGCTCGTCAGGGACCTCAAAAGCTTTCTTCTGCCTGGCAATGGCGTCGATCCGGGACTGCTCCTCTTGCTCCACATTGCGCACCAACACAACGGCGGCCTCCACCTCATCGATGCAGGGCCTTGGAGGAAGAGAACGGTGAATTGTCATGATCTCTTGAACGATCTCGTCAATGGACTGTGAAAGGAGGCCCATTTCGTCGTGACTATGAAACAAGGCGGTCCGGTTGGAGTGCTAGGGCTTATCCGAATGAAGAAAAGAGATGAGTCACGAGCGAGCTAGACGAAAAGGATTTCAAATTGCCATTATCCCATCCCTAGAGAACTCTCCAAGCCTCCAGGAATCACGAGCTCCTTGTGCTTGTTGTTTCGGATAAGAATGACTGAAATTGGATCACCTTCCCGAATTTTGTAAACAAATTCACAAAATAAAAACGTAAATTTGATGTCTATAATATATGGAAATTGAAGATTTGGATTGAAATTCCTAGAGACAGGCAAATAAAAATGACATTTTTTTTGTTTTTGTTTTAATTCCACATTTGAAAGGAAAAGAGAGAGAGAGAGAGAGAGAGAGAGAGAGAATTGTTCATCCTTTTCAAAATAGATAGAGAGACAGATTTATCAGAGGCTTGGAATAATCAAACAATGTCTTACCTGAGATTAAGCAGCAGTGCATAAATTTGATAAATTGCCGGCAAATCCTTTGATTTGTTTTTCAGAAAAGCAAATCTCATTCTTAAAAAGTAAAAGGTGAGGGCTATGATTGGTGATCAACAATCCTTGGAAAGAAACGGAGAGAGAGGGAGAGAAAGAAAGAGCGCATTAAGCAACCGCGAAGAGAAGACTCTCGAGAAGATACCAGAAGCTAGTGAAGAAAAAACAAAAAAACAAGCAAAGAATAAAAAGAAAGAAAAACAAAAAGGAGGGTGGGAAAAAGAAAGGAGAAAAAGGCGGCCCTAAAAGAGCTGAAGCGAAGCGAAGCGCTGCGCCGAATATATCGAAAACCGTGAGAGAGAAAGAGAAAGACTGAAAGAGAAAGAGAAGGGGGAAAATATAAAACGACAAAAGAGACAGGCCCCTCTCCCTCTTTTAAAGACTTTGCCAACCTTGGTCACTGCGGATCACAGCTGTGTTCCTCCTCCAGTTCTCCTCCTTCACCTCTTCTTCCACTCTCTCTCTCTCTCTCTCTACTTCTCAAAATGATCTCCACCTAAAGCTTAAAACTTATAGTTTTACTGGTCATCAACTTTGTATTCAAGCTTTTAGATCAATCACTTTGATCTCTCTTCTTCCTAAAGACAACACAAACAAACAGTACGAGAGAAAGAACAACACTGAATTTTCTTTGTGGTTTTTTTTTTCTTGCCATACCATGCTGCATATAGAGAGAGAGAGAGGCTTGAGGAGAGTTGCGGTCCCCGCCACTGTGACTTTTTTTTTTTTTTTCTTTCTGGATTAGATAATCATTGTGAAAACAACAGAGAACTACATATATACATAAGATTTTATTTTTTTATTTTTCATAACAGCTAATGTAATACTACTATAACAATGGTCAACCAACATTCATTTCCAAATTCCAATGCATAATAATAAATAATATAATTAAGGCAATTGGGAGAAATATAAACACTTCGTTATTTTGATGATATTGAAAAAAAATTGAAAGATATCATAAATGGGACGGAATATATATATACATACATGCATAGTATATAGAGAGAGCAACAGTAATAATATAATGTAAAAGCATGCGTCACTTGGCATTCTGGTCTGGCCAACTGACAACACCGCATTCAACATGGTCTGCAGGTACAGCCACGTGTCGGTCATGCCAGAAGTGTTTTCTGGGCCCAGCTCTCTTCTGCTGGGGCCCACTAAAGGGAGACAGGCCAGCCCTCTTCCAGGCTGGTTCATCATCTTCTCGGCTCCTGGGCCTGGGCCTGGGCCTTGTCCCTCCCTTTCAACCGTCTCCAGTCGGTTTCCTAACCGTTCTCGTGTCTGATGACGAACAGCGAAGGAACCGGAGAAAGTGACCTGAGAATATGACTCGGCCCGACATGGCAACAGAGCAGTCCATTTGAAAACTCCCTTTGGTTTTGTTTCCTTTGGTTCGTAGGGCCCGACCAGTCTTTGTTAGTTCTTGTCTCGATTAGATGCACATGTGCACTAGTCTCCACCATCATTCATGACTACATATGGAATTAGACAACATTTTTATGTAATTAAAAAAAAAGTAATTACCTATCTCACCCACATATCTAATCCATACAACCACCACTTGACTTGCTACATCTAAGAATTAATATTATAATTTTTTTTAGCATGCTCAATTACAATCCTAAAAGAAAGTGACACAAGCAAAACACAACATATTATTTTTGTATGCTGTACTCCAACCAATAATCATATTCATTACATCCAACATGACGAAATTGTCCATCATATTCTCAAATGTTTTTTCAATTTTCTCGCCAACCAACCAAAGAACATGGCTCGTTGTTTTCCCTTCTTTTTACTCCCAAACAAAAAAATGTTTCTTTTTTTAATAAATAGATCATATACACACATGGCACATTCTTAATTGAGGTTATAGAGAAGGATCAATTATATAGATAATATTATTTATTTTTTAATTTTTTAATGTGTATATTTTTGTAAGCATTATTTCTAAAACTTGTTGATCAATTATGCTAGGTCTGATAAAATGGATTAGCATTATATAACAAGCCAAGCGGTGACATAGGAAAAAAAAATTACATGACAATGATGACTTGGCAAAAAGAAGGAATGGCTAGAATGATGATGTGACCAAAACTAGGTGTCATGGCATATGAAAATATGAGGTGTAGAAGATCATGTTTGGAGACTATGTTTAGTGAAATTTCTCTCAATGATTCATGTGATGATTAATTAATTTTGAAAAGCACATCAAGTTAGAACGATCTCTTCAAAAAGGATAAGTTTTATTTTAGAAATGCTTATCTATTCTTGGTAAAATCCGGGATGATAAATTATATCTTTGGTAAAACTTCTTTTAGGATAGATCTACCTTAAAATGAGTGATAGGAATGATTTATTATTAGCAAGAATAAAGATCATCATGAAGATTGCATGAAACTTAGTTTGGTGAGAAGTTATTTGAAGACACAAATTAAGTTAGGCAAGGACAAGCCAATGAGATTATCAAAACCATATTTAGCTCACAATTTGAAGAAAGATCTATGAGCTAATTATGGGCAGAGCTATTCGAGGAGACAAATCATATACTGGAGATTGATTGAAGATGACTTGAGATTTAATTGAACATTTGAAGATCCAAGCATGGATGATTGGAGATCATGCTTGAAGATATTGAAAGCTAAACTTGGATGAGATGAGATCAAGTTTAGTAACAATATTTCCATGAGTCAAACGAAGATAATTTGGGAAGACCAAACTTGGGCCAAGTTTGGAAAGAAGATCGGGAGATCTTCGGTGACCATCTTTGGTGAGATGGTTGCGTGTGCCTTGGTAGGCACATTTCTCGAGAGAAAGGACCTGCTGAAGTGACGTGAGGAAAGAAGCAGCTGTAGGCAGAAGGAGCTCTGGTCGAGTCAACTGCTACGAGGCGGACTTAAGGAACCGGGAAGGTAGAAGGTAGCAGATTCAGGTGGAACTGGCTATAACTCAGTCATGTTCAGTAAGGTGGGCCATATTACAACTGGGTGTTGTAACATCTAACTTTGGAAAGTGTCCAAGTTAGGAAGCTGCGGAGAATTCTAAAAGAGGAAGGTTTATTTGGACGTCGGTGCGTCTATATAAGATATCCTGCTTGAAGATTTAGGATGAGCCACGGAGTGAGAGACCCTTTGGTGAGGGTTGAGGAGAGTGGGCATCGATCAATCTTAAGAGGGTATTTTTTATCTTGAGAGAGTAAAGAAGTGTTGTGCTCTTTATTCTATAACCTCTTTTAGTGGACTGTTTCTCCGGGCTTGAACCTTCAGATGTATGCAAGGTTGTGCCGAAGTGGGTTACCAACTTACGTGTCTCTTTTCTCTTGCTTGATTGTGTGTGTCCAATCTTTGAGTAGTTATTGAGTGACTTATCTTACCACATTACCCACCGAAACTATCAAATTAGTTTATAAAAAATATACTATTAATTAGTTTATTTGATATTACTTTATTTTAAAAATTAATGGTTACCAGACTTTGAGACTTGTGGAATTATTGAATAGTATTTAAGTATTTTTATTTTATTTATGATATATGGAGTTTACGTTTTTTTTTTAACTATTTAATAAATAGAGCACATCGACTTTGCCATTGCTATAGACCACAATGTAAACCCTCGAACAACAAAGTGAAATAATTAAAGAGTTCATTGGGTTTTTTGATTTATCGATTTACTACCTAAATTAATGGGTTATTTGATATAACATGGACGTTCAATAACGTATTTACATGTGTATGTTTTTTTTAACTAGGTACTTATTAAATTGTACATCTCTGGTTATTATTTCGACTATATGTTAATCTCAGCCCAATTATGACAAAGTAAACTTTTATTATTTCATAAATATACAACTTTAACTTAAAAGAGTTTGTCGTATTTTAGGGTATCTAGTGGTTTAATTTATTTCATATATGAGCAATATTACACAATAATAAAAATAAAAAGAGAGAGGACTTCCAAACTATTAGGGGGTGTTTGGTTCGCGGTAATGTGAAAATATTACCGGGAATGAATTCTCTTTCTCTCCCTTCTTTAGCCTGACATTCCCCTACTCTCCCTCGTGCTTAATTGTTCTCCTTTCCTCCTTGCGATGGCAAGCTGGGGAACACCCTCTTCGGGGCCGGCCTCCTGGGCTGAGATCGCGGCTGCAGTCAAAAACAAGCCCCGAACCCTTCTCCGCTTGTTGATAGCCCTGTCCTGCGTCATTTGAAGGCTTCTACTACTGAATTTATCCGCTTTGACGGGGATTCTATGGCGCGAGCTCGTCTACGATTTCAGCATTCTCTCATTGGCAAATTTTTCGGGAAACCACCTCCCTTTGATCAAATCAAATCTATTCTTCAATCTAGATGGAGTGAACTTGGTGACATCCCCATCTCAGACTTACCGAATGGGTATCTCCTCTTCCGATGCAATTCGTCTGAAATCTCCCAAAAATTCTTATTCGAGGGTCCTTGGGTGGTTAATAAGGCTACTCTTCAGCTTGCCCCCTGGAAGCCGTTCTTTGAGCCGGCCTTCGCTAAGCATTCTACCGCTGTTGTCTGGGTGCAGTTGCACAATCTTCCGGTCGAGTTCTAGGATGGGGAGTCACATGAATCCATTTCTACCACGCTGGGACGATTGCTGAAGATCGACGATTATACGTGCTCTCTGTCCAGATCCAAATTTGCATGCATATGTGTGGAAATAGACCTGAGTAAACCTTTGAAGCAAGGTTTCTGGGGTTGGGGATGATGGTTATCGTGTTTTTGTTGTAGTCCTGTATGAGAAACTCCCAACTTTCTGTTACCTCTATGGAATGGTCGGACATGGATCGAACTATTGCAGCCGTCGGAGTCCAGTGGACCAGAGTAGCTCCCAGCCACCCCCGGTACAGGTTCCATGTAACCTGAATGGGTTGGAGGTAGGGACTGCAATGGAAATCATGGATGATGGCAAGGAGGCAAGGATCGATCATCTGACCCCGAAACCTATTGAAACTATTACAGAGGATGATGTTTCTAGTTTTGGACCTTGGATGCTTGTTGCTCGATGTAGGGGGCATGGTGGTGGCCGCGGTGGCGCCGATGGTGGTGCTGGGAGATCAGTATCACGTGCGGCGCATACATGCCCTACAACGTCTCCCAACGTCTCTCCCAATGTTCAATTGCATGATGATATTACTAGACCGACACGTAGCACTCCATCATTCTGTGGTAGGGGCGGTCATGTCGGTAGCAGGTCCCGAGCTTCTGATACCTACCCTATGCTGTCAGAGAATCCTTCCAATGAGTTGATCTCTTCCGGTTCTCGAGATATTGGGACTCTGGCTAGTGCTTCGTCTCTTGTTATGAAGTACAGCGATCCCATTATTCCTTCTAACCCGGGCCCTAGTTCCAGTGTTGCTTTGAGTCCCAAGGAGAAGACTTTGTCTTCTTCTCTGACTCTAACACATCCTCCTAGCCTTCGGATCTCTGATGGGTTGGATGGTGGAGTTACCACGTGTCCTTCCAATGTATCTCATGCCTTAGTTGTTGCACAGGTGTCTGCAGCCCTGAACCCCTCTCCCTCTCTGGAAATCTGACCATTCTATGAGCAATTCCGGGGAAGAAGACTCTGAAGAGGATGAAGGAGACAGTGTGATGTCTGTATATGATGATACTAATGAACCTGATGATTCCATGACTCGTAATCAATACCAGTCTGATATCCGTAAAGAAGCTCTCGCTTGTCGTGATTTGCAACTTATCTCTCCATCCAACAAGAAGGGAAGACTAGGCAGTGGAGATGACGTTGTCTAGTGTTTTAGCCTCTCTTCTTTTGGGGCCTTTCAGTTGCTTGTTCTTATGCGTCTTTCTCTTTCAGTGTTTATGTTCCCTTATTTACTTGGTTTAATCATGATAGTCAACATTTTTAAGCTTGTTTGCTGGAATTGTAGGGGGTCTCCGGTAGGGATACTTCGTCCTGTATCAAATATCTGATGAAGCATTTCAATCCTCTCATCTTCTGCCTTGTTGAGACTCGTGCCGACAATTGTAGGCTTGATAACTTTTACTCCAAGCTTGGTCATAATTGGGCCTAGGCAGCCATTGCTGCTGATGGTTACTCCGGTGGTATAATAGTTACTTGGCAAAAGCAGCTGGGGAAGGTTACTCCACTGGCCAGGTCCAGGTATGTTCTTCACTTAGTAGTCACTAATGATAAAAATGAGTCCTGGATTCTCTCTACTGTGTACAATTCATCTCGTTACCAGGACCAATTAATGTTTGGTTTGAGCTTTCTGGTATTGCTACCCTTAACTTACTTTGGATTCTTATTAGTGACTTTAACACTATTGCTAATCTTGATGAGTTTCAGTGGGGCTCTCGAAACTATTATCGTCGCAAGGCCCATGTGTTTTCCGATTTTATAACCATTAATAACCTTCTGGATGTGAATTATACAGGATCTAGTTTTACCTGGTGTAATAATCAGTCTGGTGCTGCTAGGAAATGGGCTCGTCTTGACAGATGTCTACTTAATTCCTATTGCACCACTCACCTTGGTAAGTACTTTCTTAAACATCTTCCCCGCCTGTTCTCCGATCATGCTCCTCTCCTCCTTACTCTCTCTAACAGAGTCCCTATTAATAAGCGGGTCTTTCGCTTTGATAATTATTGGCTTGATTACATTGGGTGTCATTTTGCAGTTAGGGAAGCTTGGAATTTTTTGCCTCATTCCAATCTGATGCATGCTTTTACTCATTTAATTTCTCGCACTAAATCTAACCTTTTACATTGGAAAAGTCATAGGCTTAATTCCATTGATTCTAGTATTAGTAAGGTTGAGTCTGAAATCTTGGAGGCTGAGGCATTGGATATTATGAATGGTAATGATTGTGTTTCTACTAACCATCTCAATTCTCTCTATAACAAACTTGCTGCTCTTAATCATCAGAGTTCTTCCAAATGGGCTCAATGAGCCAAGCACATGTGGGTCCTTTGTGGTGATCCAAACATTGGCTTTTTCCATAATCTTCTTCGTTCTCGTAATCATCATAATGCAATTTCTGTTATTATTGATGCTAGTGGGAATTGTTTTACTGATCATAAGGATATTGAGAATGTTTTCTGTAATACTTTTACTAATTTGTGGTCTGAGCCTTCAGACAAGTCTATTTTAGACATTTCTCAAGCCCTGCCATATGACTTACCTGTTATCTCTGCGGCTGATGGTGAGTTCCTGACTATGGAGGTAACTAAAAAGGAAGTGTTTAATGCTCTTCAGTCTCTCCCTTCTGGTAAGAGTCCCGAGCCTGATGGTTTTAATTCGAATTTTTACTGCTTCTTCTGGAATGAAATTGGTGATGCTCTTTATGATGCTGTGAATTACTTTTTCACTAATTCAGTTATTCCTAATTCTTGGGGCCGAACCTTCATCACTTTTATTCTCAAAAAGCCCAACTCTAAATTTGTTTTGGATTATCGGCCTATATCCTTATGTAACGTCTATCATAAAATTATCTCAAAAATTCTTGTTAATCGTCTTAAGAATGTGTTACCCAAGATCATTGGTCGTGAGCAATGTGGCTTTGTTTCTAATCACAATCCCTCTGATAACATAATTGCCTTACAGGAAGTGGCTCATTCTTTGGATCGAGAGTCTAATTACCCTCCTAGGATGTTAGTTAAGCTAGACATTGAAAAAGCGTATGATACGCTAAGCTGGAATGAAATTCTTGCCACCCTTGAACGGATGAACTTCCCTAGTCGCTGGAACTCTTGGATTCGAGCCTGTATTTGTTCTATTTCTCTTTCTTTGCTTATCAACAAACAACCCTCTCCTTGGATTAAATCTGCTAGAGGCCTTTCGGTAGGGGGACCCTTTGTCCTCCTATCTTTTTATCATTGTAGCTCAAAACTTAACTGCTCTATTAAACTTTGCTATGAGACAAGACATGATTCCCGGTTTCCATTCTGCTCTTAGCAACAATTTCAATCATCTAATGTATGCTGATGATTTGATTCTTGTTACTCATGCAACTAGAAAATCTGCTCGGTATATTAATTTGTGCTTTTCTATCTATGAGCGACTCACTGGTCAAAAAGCTAATAAATCTAAGTCTAAAGTGTATTTTCCTTCTAGATTTAACTACAGACTTAAAAGGAGCATTTGTAACATTCTTGGTTTTAAGACTATATCATTTCCTTTTACTTACCTTGGCATCTCCATAACACCTAAAAGATTACATGTCCCTCATTTTGCTAAGATGCTTGATAACGTTGAGAAAATCCTCTCCTTCTGGAATCATTCTAAAATCTCGAAGGCTGGTAAAGCAATTCTGATTAACTTTGTGTTGATGTCTACACCAATGTACTACTTGTCGGTCTATCCTGTCCCTGACATGGCTTTAGATAACATTATTAAAGCAGCTAGGTCGTTCTTCTGGTCTAAGGGTGACAATAGAAAAGCCATGTGCTCGGTCAGCTGGATAGATATTACACTTAGCCATACTGAAGGGGGTCTCTCGATCCGGAACTTACAAGCTGCTAAAACTTCCTTAATGGCCAAGAATGTTCTCAGATTTCTTAATCGTCATAGTGCCATTTGGGTTGATGCCCTTCTTCACAAATGTAGCAATGTTAATTTTTGGACAGACTCCATCCCAGCCAATTGTTCATGGTTTTTTAGAAGTCTGTGGTATAATGCTAATCATATCAAACCTCAACTTTGGCTTTATCATTTTAATCCCAATCTCACTAATCTTCTATCTCATCCTTGGTATTTTGAAATTCCTTTGGCATTTAAACCCACTTTCCTGAACATGAATATTAATTTAGATCTGTTGAGGTGTTCAGATTTTATTCTTGACAATAATCGTTGGAATTTCAGCTTACTACATGATGTGTTTGGTGAATATCTTAACTCTGAATATCTTATATCTGATAGACTTCGCAGCTGTAGTGCCCATTGCTGGGTTTGGTATCCTAAATCTCAGAAACACAAATTAACTTCTACTATTTATGCTCATTTCAATAGACCTGCAAGATCCCTTGACCCTCGGGATGGTTAGGTTAAAATCTCGCAACTCAAAATTGCTCCTAGACCCAAACATTTCCTTTGGTTGCTCTTTCATAATGGTATTAAAACATCCGATTACCTTCTGATTAAATCTTGGTCCTCCTACCTTCTACAAGTTTTGTAACCTTGATTTTGAAACAACTGAACATCTTTTCAATACATGTACCAAAGTTCATGCTCTCTAGTGTTTGGTTTGCAATCATATTGGTAAGAACATTCAATTTCGAGGGCGACTACATGCAGCAGTGGCTCACGTCCGACTAATTCGAGTATGATATGTATGGTCAATCAATCATTGCCACTGTCTGTTGGTTATTGTGGAAGGCCAGATGCAACCTTGTATTTAGTAATGAAGCTCCTGATTTTCAACATATTCCTATTAAAGCCATCCATCATGTCAGGGAGTATTCTCATGCTTTTCCTTCTCAATTCGGTAAAAAGCTTATCTTGAATAATTTTGATGCCACTGATTCTCCATTTTTTTGTTTGTTAGATTACGTGAGCTCCAGCGATCTTTCGTGATGTTCGGAGCGAGCTTACGCATTACAAATTTCAATTCCCGATTCGTTTTGTCTTTGGATGTTGTCTTAAAGCAAGTTGATTCGGTCCTTAAAGCTAAGGCATTAGCACTTGTTGCGGCGTTGGGGAGCATGTTTGCATATGATATCCATGTCAATACAATCTTCATCGCTAGCTCGATCCAGTATAACATCATTATGGATGGGCAATCTAATCTGGTGTGGCGGCTCAACCCGTTGATTAACGACATTTTTTTATTACCTTATCAAGCTTGGCGATCATCCATTCACATCATTCCCGAATCTTAGTTAGGCTGCGCTTATAGCCTTGCCCTCCTTGGTGTCAAGTCTCATGATATTACCCTTTTTTTCATCAAGGCGGGGACCTTGCTTACTGGCTTATGAAGCAATTCATTAGATTTGGGATCAACTTATCATTATTTCCAGCTTTTTGTGTTTGTTTGTTGTTTCAGTGTTGTGTTTTTTTCCTCTGTTTTCTGCTTTGTTTTGCCCCAGGGCTTGGTTTGTATTTGAACTTATTGTATTCTCTTTTTTATTTAATAAAATAGCTCAAGGAGCTCTCTTTCCTCAAATATATATATATATATATATACTACCGGGAATCTGGTGGTAATGTGATCAAATTGCCATGTTTGGTTACTGTAGAAGTGGTAATGTTGATGATAATGTGAGATTATCAATAGTGAAATATTACCAAATAAGGTGGTAATGTGATTATAACCAAAATAGATGTCCATCCAGATTACCAAGTTAATGGTAATGTGTAATGTTTTTTTTTCCCCGATTATGCCCCACTAATTTAATCTAATTCCTTATAACACTAATTATGAAAACCATAGTTTTTATTTTTCACTTGTTATTTATGATATTATAATTTAATTATTTATTTACCTAAATACTTTAAATTAAGTTTTTCAAATTTTTATATGTAGGGGTATTTTGGTAAATACAAAAGTATTTTAAAAAATTGTGAAAAAATAATTTTTGATATTATAATTTAATTATTTATTTACCTAAATACTTTAAATTAAGTTTTTCAAATTTTTATATGTAGGGGTATTTTGGTAAATACAAAAGTATTTTAAAAAATTGTGAAAAAATAATTTTTGATATTATAATTTAATTATTTATTTATCTAAATACTTTAAATTAAAATTTTCAAAATTTTATATATAGGGGTATTTTGGTAAATACAAAGGACTTTAAAAATTTTGTAAAAAAATAATTTTTAATATTATAATTTAATTATTTATTTATCTAAATATTTTAAATTCTATTTTTCAAAATTTTATATGTAAGTGTATTTTAGTAAATTTGACATATTACTGAGGTGATTACTATGACTAACCAAACATGGTAATGAAAGATTACTAGTAATATAAATTCTCAACCAAACATGGTAATTTCACATTACCACTATATTCCCGGGCATATAATATTCTCGATCACATTACTACGATAATCTTATTGCTATGGTAATATATCATTACTGTGAACCAAACATCCCCTTAGTGCTTGTCACTATTAAAAAGTTTTTTTAGATGTTTGATTAATAAAATAAAAATCGGAAATTACAAGACTATTATATATTTATATGCATGAAAATATTGATGAAAAGCTACCTCAGCATCACAAAGAAGGGAGAGTCCTCGGTCTAAAGTTCATTATCTTAATTAACTAATATAATTAAGATGGACAAGTGCACATCAATTAATGTTGTGAGAGGGAGTTGATCTCTCATTCTCTCATTTAACAAGAAAAAATTACCATCCTTTTGAGTGTGAAGGTGATTAAAATATATAGTTCACTAAGTCTTAATTTTAACTATTTGATATATTGTCTTGACATTTAATATATAATCTATATGTTTATAAACTCAAATTCTTATTTATTATATCGTTTGTCTATTTTTTCGATATATACTTGAGGGTCTCATCTAGCTTCTTTCTTCTTTGTAAGATTATTGTTGTTTTTTTTTATTAGCCACATATCAAGGGTGCCTATAAGTTAAGGCATAGAGGACTCAGGTGCTAATAATTTTAAATAACCCTGGTCTTGCCTAAGACCCAGTACCAATAAGTTAAGGCATCGTTGGTGTGATTAGTGATAATTTAATAATTTGTGAGTGTATATATATATATATGGCTTTGGCATAAAAGATGTTAGGTATGTGGAGCCCTGATTACGTGACACCCTTGTGGCGTGGATCCATTTTTGGGAGAATAAGAGTATTTATGTAATTTCTCTCTGCCAGTAGTACTCTTGATTTCTTCTATATGTATGAGCAGTTCTTTGTAAGATTTATATTTTTTCTGATATTAAAAAAGAAAACTCTAGTGCGGGAGTAAACATATGCAATTTTGCCGAACCACGTCTTCTTGTGGTTTATTTTTTTGTTTTGTGTTTTCTCTCTCAATCATAGGTGGGAATCTGTTCAATTCCAAACAAAAGAATCTACTATTGGTCAACCATTTTAATTTGGTGATTCAACCTATTCATTTAAATTTCATAAAAGTGATCAAATAGGTTGGTTTAGGATTGTATATCATGATCAATACTAAAGAGAAAATTTTAAACAATATATGCATACATTAAGTTGAAAATTAATTGGTTGTTGTATATATTTGCTCGATCTAATCGTTCCAATCCTGAACTCTTATTTAATCTGTGTGTAGGAGAGCATGTCTGGACTCTTAAATTCTTGTGTGTAAGGGAGTGTTTTATACACAGTAGGAAACTCATAGAGCTTGCCAAGACCGGAGAAAGAATGAGAGAGTATCATGTCTACATATTTGCTTGATCTAAGCATTCCAATCCTGAACTCTTATTTAACTTGTGTGTAGGAGAGCATGTCTGGACTCTTAAATTCTTGTGTGTGAGGGAGTGTTTTATACACAGTAGCAAACTCATAGAGCTTGTCAAGACTGGAGAAAGAATGAGAGAGTATCATGTCTACATACATACATACATACATACATACATATTGTAATGTCCAGTTGACTCTTTAACCAAGTTGACTTGGACTTTTCTGATGTTTTGTTGAAGGAGGTGGAGCCCACCACAGTCATTCTTCTCTTCCCCATGTCTCTGCGTTTGCTTTCCCGTGATACTGTCTGGCTACCCGCGAGCTGCAGGTCTTGTCAAGCATGGTGGTGGAG